>NC_059354.1:47687500-47987500 GCF_019703515.2 Myxocyprinus asiaticus
TGTAATCACTTGCATTTGTTTGTGATTTCTCACATTCAGCATTAGGTTCATCTTTAGTAAGCACTGAATTGTAAAAGAATAGACTGACAAATGAGTGGAATTTAGACTATCTCTGAGGCTGCAAATATGAAAGCAAGATGTGGAACTTCACAGGTGTTGGCAGAATACTGCTGAACGCTGCTGCAGTTTGGCTTCTTTCACTCGTGACATCTGTTCTTGTAATTCCGAGCTGCATGGACTGCTGTGGCAGTGTGAATAGCTGTTGGAATGTTTATTCACTTATGATGTTATGCGATCTTTGCTGAAGACTATAGACACCTCTACCTCTGTGTGTGAAGGACCAGGCCTTGACAACAAAGTATCACCTCTGGGACTGGTATGGAAGCGCTTAAGAACTGTTGCAGATGTTTCCATACTTTATCTCACACTGTCTTTCTTTCATCATACACACAAATTCAAACACACACACACACACACACACACACACACACACACACACACACACACACACAAACACAATGCTAGCCCAGCTGTTCCCTTCAATCCACTGTTGAAAGCTACAATACATGAACTTTGGTGCTATGATGTTGACTTGACAAAGCTAACATGCTGATATTGTGTTTCAGATTATTTATTATTCTTTTGAGAACAAAATGTCTTACTAATTCCTCCTAGAGCTTTCAAGCAACCAAACTTGATACTTCCAGGCCATTCAGAGTTTGTATTTTTAAAGCAATATGACCCAATTAGCTTTTGCTAATCTGGCCAAAAATAAGGTGTTTTTGAGTTCGTTTTGGTGGTTCGTAACAGCTCGCCAGGGCGAACTTTCAGCAAATTTCTTACTGGCTGCTAAACTCCTTCTTACTGCTATTGGTCCACATCATCATTTGGTAGAAATAGAAGATAAATTGAATTTCGGTATATATCGCGAACCAAAAAATAAAAATAAAAAAATAAAATACGAACCATATTAAGACAAAACTCGATATTTCGACATTTGCATCATTGTTTTCTGTCCATGTGATCATAAATGAAATAATTTCTCTATCGCTTGATTTTACACCTACTGCCCTTTTGTTTTCTATACTGTTTACAGCGTTTGCACAAGGCGAACTAGGCAGTTGCCCAGGGCACCACCAACTGGGAGGGCGCCAAAGAGGAGGCCGCCGCAACGCACATCTCATGATGTAATATTAATTGATAGAATGTGGATTTTTTTATATTTAAAATGTGATTATAATAATGATCACAAACAAATTATTAAAAAATAAATATACACGTTCACATACTTTTTTCAGGACAGATTCTGTTCAGTTCTATTGCCCATTCTGCAACTAATCTGCCTGAATGTAGCCCAATATTTTTGTTGGCTTTTCTTATAGAGAAAGGTATGTGAGAAACTCTTATTATTAAGGCTGAAACAACTAATCAATAAAATCAATTATTATCGATAATGGAAATCATCGACAACGAATTTCATTATTGATTAGTTGGATATATGCCGCGAGCATGGAGAAGCTCCGTCAGTGATGTCACTTTACAGCCTGGTGAAAAAGAGAAGTTGAAGCGGAAAAAACAGGACCCAAGTTGTTCAGCGCATGAGAGCACTTTGTAAACACTTCAAAAAAGATCATAATAAACATACAGTTTCATGTGGAGCATCAAAATTTCTGCATCAGGTGTGTTAAAAGAGTGATTGTGCTGTTTGATGCACTTAAAGAGTTGTTTCTCTCCAGCACATGACTTACATTTTACTGCTATTTTTTGTTTTATAATGTATACATGTTATGAATTCAAAATCAGGCCTGTATTTCCACGTACTTCACAAAACTGTTTGTACCATACGTGAGTCTCCGTTAAACTCCACTGAGCAAGCGAGCGTGCGCGCGCATCCTCGTCAGTCAAATTGCGATGGAGAAAGGGAGCGCAATCACTTTGATTAAACTCGTGCAACATCATACCACGCTTTCAGTTTCAATGTAATCAATTGTGCAGCTTCACTGATGTCACGATGATGTCTCAGAGGTCAAAGTGTGCGGTTTAATGTGTTTTAAATCGTTTCTTATCATGTAAGCGCATGTAGTACAGTGAGCACCGGGATGAGACTTTTCAGCATGAGAGTGAATCTGCACTGCGTTTACAGATTATTGTACTTTATTAAACTGTATATAATGCTGAATATAGGTCATGTATAATAATGCTAAGGGTCCTGATATTTGATCATACTGAGTAGTGCCCGACCGATATCTTTTTTATTCCCCCCCCCGATTAATTGAAGATTAATCGATTATCAAAATAATCGTTAGTTGCAGCCCTACTTATTATTTAAACTTTGAGCATTTATATTGTGCATTAAAGAACTTGTGAACACACTGGTGTGCAGACTTATTAGTGAGCAGCTGTAAACTACTTACTGCTGTACGATCGTTCGCAAAGAGACATTTTCCAAGAACATGTCGTGCGATTTATTAGTCATCGTAAATTCCAATAACAGAGTGTAATCGGTGCATATTATGGCCATGTATAGCATGTTAACGCATTAGCGCCATTAATGCAAAAGTTAAACATTACAAATTACACATTATTTACTGCATATATTACTTGAAATCATCATAGAGTAGTTAATATATCTTCTTTTACTGACCTCGTGTGAATTCTACTCACAGAATGAGGCATGGAGTCATTGATAACATTTTAATGTCATATTAGTTTGTTTTACATGTAGTCTTGAGCGTCCCCAAGACTACCTTTTTATAAAGATTAAAGTACCTTTAAACGCCTCCATTGGCGGGTATCTGAATGTTTGCAAACAGAATGTTGTTGCTTTGAAATTCTTTTTGCTTTTTGTTAGCGATGAACCAAAAAGCACTTTTTGTGGATGTGGCCTTACTTTGGCAGATGTTCATTGAATTCAAGCTCCAGCTGTCAAACATGTTGAACACCTCTAACCTTAGCTGAGCAAATGCCTCGCGAAACCTTAGTTGCAACCAGTCAGAACACCCCAAACGTCCTTGTAACCACCTTGCAATGCTCAGAACACCCTATAGCATCCACTCGGAGCACCTCAGCAACCACCTCCCTCTGCAAGGTATTTAAAATACACAAGACTAACCTTAAAACTGTTGCAAACTTCCAGGCAAGGTTTTGTTCAAGGTTTGTGTGAACAAATTTGCCTTTCTAAGAGAATGTACAAGTTGAAAAGAATTCTAAATCTAGTGAGCGCTTTGCATGTCTGCAAAGGCTTCATGTTGGGAGATTTCTAACAGCAAAACATCTCTAATTTTAATCCAGTGTTTGTCATGCATTGTGTAACATGTATGGTTAAGGGTGGTTTTAAGTGGCAACTCCCTAAGATGCTTTTAATACAATGGTAACTGTGGAAAACTTAAGACGTTTCTCAGACATCAACAGCCTGGGGCATTTTGAAGCTAATAATAGCCCCTTTCCATTTCAAAACACAATACACAGTAGAAAATTTGAAGGAATAGTTCACCCAAAAAATGACTATGTCTACTGTATTTTTGGAAAGATGTTTTTTTTTTTTTTTTCAGTGTTTTGTCCAGAACAAAAAAAGTTAAAATAATAATAGTGCAATTCACAAGGTCTATGAATGTGCCTTGTTTGAATTTGTGGATGCATGCACAAGATTTGAGAGAGAGCATAGAAGACAAGATTTTCAGTGGATGAACACTTAAAAAAGCTATCGTACAGCTTCTGAAGATTTAGTATATAGTTCATGAGTACGACAGCTTTATGTTATTTACATTCAACAAAGAAACACAAAAGGAATACAGAAAAAAATGAGCGGGACATGTCCCAAACCAGTCAAGATGAGGAAGAGTTTGATATTAAGGGAGTTAATATCTATTAATATCAGTTAGTTGTTAATATGGAATTTAGTTGATGTGTTGTATTGGCTGTTTTACAGCTGCTTTATGTTGCCTACGCTTAGCCTTTGTGTTTGGAACGTACACATGATGACTCAAAAATGCTTCCTATATTGGCAGTTCACAAGGTTTTGAAACAGAGCCAGTTTCTGTAGATGCCATAGATCTTCTGAACATACCATATGTCTTGACTTCTCCACATACCACACATACACTTGGTCTCAACAGCCCCCCCCTCCCATTTCAAAATAAAATTCTGTCATCATTTACTTACCCAAACCTACATAACTTTCTTTTTCATAGAATGTTATGTAGGAAAAACAATGGGCTCAGTCACCATTCACTTTCATTGCATATTTTTTTCCCCAATGGTTTTGTGTTACGCAGACGAAAGATAGTCATTCATGTTTGGAACAATGTGAGGGTAAAAACAGTAAATAATGTGAGTAATGATTGAATTTGACTGAATTTTCATTTCTGGGTGAAATATCCTATTTACACTCCAAAGTCTAGAACTTCATTAGAACTCAGAGCAGTATTTCTCTGGAGCTCTTGATTTTGCACTGCCTTTCCTGTCTGAAGAATACAAGGCCTTTATTTCTCCACGTTGCATTTCTCAGAGCTCTGAAAGCATGTGGCAGGCCTCCAGAGAACACAGGAGAATGGGGTGTCTTTGTTTTTGCTGTCAGGCCTGCAGGCAGTGACCGTAAACTGTTTTGAATGCAGCAAAAAGGAATATGCTCCAAATTGATTCATTTGTTGCGTGTCGGTGTGAATCAAAAGTTGGCATGTCTTTTGTGGAGTTGCACTGCCTCTTTCAGAGCGCAGATACTGTATGCTGTCCTGATGGGTTACTGCCACATTCCAAAAGATGTTGCATGTTGAGTTCCACAAGTGTGATGCACTTGTTGGCACAAATTTACGCTGTCAGTGTTGAGTCTGTTAGTACTCGCATTACAAAGACACCTATGGACACTTGAGAACCGATTTAGGGGCCGTTCACACAGGGCATGTTATTGCATTCTGCCTGCACTATTTTTTTTAATTGTTTGTCTATGTAAACATAAACATGTGCCAAGGTGCGGTCACACTAGACTTCACGCTCCGTTCACTCCCATTCAAATGCATCTGAAAGCGGGAGACCGAAAATGCAAGCTCAAGCAATGAAATTTCACATTTCACTGAGTAACAAGGTTTGGTGAACTCTGACCTGCAAGTTTGTTTGACAAGAAGATGTGTGAGCAAGAGAACATCAAAATGTCACACACTGTCATTGGCTCACTACAAAGAAATAATAATTCAAAGATGCATGTATTTATGGTTGCAGAAATGTGAGTAGACCTAATTTGTTTTTATTTTAATATTATGAATATAATATTATTTGTTACTTGAGATTTATTATTTTTTTTAAAGCCAGAAGCCCTGGAGTGTGACATCATATGCAGCGTTCCAAATAATTTTGCTTGCTCAAAGATAGGGCTGGGTATTGATACAGATTTCCAGATTCGATTCTGATTCACAAGCTCTCGGTTCAATTCGATTTGATTCGATATCGATTCATATGGGTAAATTTCAGTTATAATGCCCCTTTTGCTTAAATATAAAATTAATTATTTTCCAGCTAATGCTGTTAATTATACAGGGGATCTTCTAACTAGGTACATTATGAAAATATAAATTTTACTAATTATATTTTATTAGCTTTTCATTATTTTGGTCACATACAAATCCAAGTATTCAATAAATAAATAAGATATTATATTTCATATATTATTTTTTGTTATATGTTTATTGTTTAATGGCATAATTTGTACTATTTACAAGTATTTACATTGTTTTGTTGAAAACATGCTAAAACCGGTACTGTCTCTTTAACAACACCGGCATTTCGGTAAAGAGCGTCTGTAAATGAGTGCATGTTAACGAGAGTTTCAAACGGCTTCATCTCATGTGTGCTATGCATGATTAGAATTAAATGGGTAGCTCAGTGGTAAAAATGCTGGCTACCACCCCTGGAGTTCGCTAGTTCGAATCCCAGGGCGTGCTGAGTGACTCCAGCCAGGTCTCCTAAGCAACCAAATTGGCCCGGTTGCTATGGAGGGTAGAGTCACAGGGTAACCTCCTCGTGGTCGCTATAATGTGGTTCGTGGATGCCGTGGTGGATGGTGTGAACCTCCACACGCATTATGTCTACGTGGCAACGCGCTCAACAAGCCACGTAATAAGATGCGCGGGCTGACGGTCTCAGACGCGGAGGCAGCTGGTATTCGTCCTCCGCCACCCGGATTGAGGCGAGTCGCTACACGACCACGAGGACTTAAAAGCACATTGGGAACTGGGCATTCCAAATTGGAAAAATAAAAATAATTAAATGTGTATTTCGTAAAAAAAAAAATTTGGGTCAACAACTGACTGAAGAGAACAGGAAGGGTATTAACCTTTTTCGCATGTGAGTTTCTCCTGTACTGACAGATCTCCCAGCGCGAGTTCTTTAATGCACGCTGTAATTAAAATAAATCTTACCTTACACTTCACAGCAGATGCACTGGAAGACAGATTATATCTCAGCGGGTGCACTGAAGGTCAGATTATATATTATCAAACATATTATGTGGTTTATAATGATTGATTATTATAGATAAGATGCGATCGCGGATGGATTTGCCAGCTTTGCGCACCACCATATTTTCTTTGCGATGCAAGATGGGATTCTGAGATTGTATAATCACTGAAGCATACAAAGGAGGAGCATATAAAGTGGGGTTGTGCCGATAGACGATGATCTCAGGGATTGACGATGGTCAGAGAGATTGCCCAATAGCTGATGCCTTTGATGATGTCAAGACGATATTTGGCTCGTTTTCCCATTAATGTATTAAATTGTTATTATTATTATTAGGCTATTATTATTATCAAATTACTATTGCAAATAATTTGCCCCGCGGCACACAGACACGCGCTTGAAGAAACACACTTTATTATATTATTAAGCCATCTATGCACATGTATGACACGCTGTTTGTACGGAGGCGTAAAGTCTCGTGGAACACGCGCATGTAAAAGTTCTCACTCTTTCTTTGTTTCTGTCTTCTGAATTTGTTTTGCAAGAACAGTATCGTCTATGAGTGCTACAAATGACCTCAGACATCTCAGCTCAGGAGGTGCTTTGAGGTACATCTGTGATTAAAACATAAAATAATACAAAAACACGTTCACCTCAAACCATGATTTATATTTCAGTGATTATTATCATCATTATAATTATTATTTTTACATTTATAATTGTTTTTATGTCTTCATTTGTGTAAGTAATTTTCTGCCTGCATGTTTAGATGGATACTTGCCTGATAGTAAATGGAAAGGTGGTTACTTATATATATATAATTTTTTTGATCACTTCGTTATTTTAATTGCTTTTTCATTTAGTTTGGAGTGCAATTTGAATTTAGAAATGTATTTGATTTAAGTTTTTCGTTTTTTAAATTAATTTAATTTTCAATGCAAAATTACTAAAGCAAGAATATTCACCGATCCCTCAGCCCAGGGGTTGCCGATGTAATTGGATATTGTGATTTTATATATATATATATATATATATATATATATATATATATATATATATATATATATATATATATATATAATATATCGTGAAGGAGGGAACAAAACATATTTATTCACACATATGATGCATTTTAGGACAGAATGGGAGAATCCTCGAGTGGCCGCAGCGCTGCATCAAAACAGTGTGCTCCTATGATAACAGCTTAATTTAGTGATTGTTTGAAAGTTTGTAACATATAAAAATAAAGAGTGTGATGTTGAAAAGACTATTTGAGCAGCTGGTTCATTATGACAACCACTTCAGTCATTATGACAACCGTTTTTGCTGGTAAACAGCGGCATGAATGCAGATCACACCGGTTTGATCGTACGCGTCTGAGCCTAGCCTAGTATCGTGTGTGCGAAAGGATTAAAAGAGACATTATTCAATGACATGATGTATATATTAACAAAAAAATGCATTACATGATATGCATTATATATATATATATATATATATATATATATATATATATATATATATATATATATATATATATATATACATACATATATGAACATTTAATTTAGACATAATATGGTAAATATAAATGTTACATGCATAGTAGATATCTAATATGAATATAGAATAACAATGTCTGTGCAACATAATGACTTGATGCAAACACAAGCAAACAGATGGAAAACCGTGAAATAAGCATTCAAGATTTGCATATCATGTAACGTTAATATTTATTGCACCAATAATGACAGATGAAATGTCATTTGCCGGCAGATAAGATCCATGTTTAAATCGAGCAGGTTCATATAATGAAAACTATACATTAGTAGCGGTTATACACGGGATGTGGTAACCGTGATTTTAAAAATGAAATTTGTTTTTTAATCTTTTCGCAGCTGCCTCGTGTCATTGACCAACCAAAGGTGACTGTAGTCAACTGGTCGATTCCCTTCAGAACAGTCTGAAATCGCTCCCTTTTCCCTATATTCTGTTGCATTCACTGTAAAGAGAAGTGAGTGATTTGTTCACAGCTAGTGTCTGCCCACCAATCGTATTTATTTAAGCTAATTCTTTTCATGGTTAAACTGTTTTATGGAGAAATAACACATTTTATGGAGATACAAAGCTAACATAATATATCGTAATGGGGGAAGAAGGCAACAACAATAAACTTACTTTGGTCAGGTGGATGCAAACAGTTTTGAATAATGACACAGAAAACCGAACTCGGCAGCCATCCATTTGATCTTATGCATGTTTGTAGGGTGAACTTGGGCGCATAAACTGAATTTCAAAGTGTGCTTTCTTTCCCTTTAATCTCGCAAGTTCCACTCCAATTCTGTTGCGAGAAGGCTTGTGTTTGAGACAGTCACATTGGGTATTAGTATTGTAATGATAATCGATTCTTAAATATTCTATTCGATGCATCAAAAAGTTTTTGACGGATACCAGTATTTACTGAGAAATCCCTCAAAATAAAAGTAATTAAGAATAATTGAAATAATTATAAATATAATATATAGGCCTAATAAATATTATAATTCAGATCATTCAAATACATTTCATCATATTGTGGCAACAAAGCATTTAGAATATAAAAAAATTAAATAAGTGAAAATGTTGTTTGTTTTATTTCCATATCATTGAATTAATGATATATCAATATCATTAATGACCTACTTCCCTCTGCTCTATTTTTAATTGTTGATCTATATACATATGTGTCAGATGGATGCTTTTGGAGCGTCTCACTTTGGTTACGTCTCACTAGTTTTCAGCACCTCTAATCATAAACCCTGTGCTACAAAAGTAGACAAGAATAAAATGTATTGTTGGCATTTAGTAATATTTTCTGCAGTTTTCTACCACCCTATCAGAACAGACGTGCGACCAGTTTTGTGGTTGCAGCCCACCAGTTGAGAACCAACTTCAGCCACTTAACCCAAAGGCCCTCTCTCCAAAGCCCTTCCCTTTAAAGACATATCAGCCAACACAATGTCAGCAAATCCAGTTCCAATGCTGCTAAACAATTTACAGACAGAGTGTTTCTCATTGGATAAAAAAGTGTGGACTACTCCCGACTATTTTGTCCTGTTTACAAAATCTAGTGCTATCACAGAGACTGGTGTGATTTCTCAAGATACCTATTTCAGTGATGTCTTTCATTTAATGTGTGGAATTTAAAAAATAAATAAATAAACTGCTCACAGACCCTTTAAAGGAATAGTTCCCCCAAAATTCTCTCATTATTCTGCCAGGGTTTTTAGGAAGGAGGACCCAAATGCAGGCATGAAATATAGAATCTTTATCATAACAGAACAAAAACTCTCATGATGGAGAAAAAACAGGTAAATAAACAAAGATACCAGGAACCAACTCTGAACAGGACTAGAACAACACGACTGAACAGGGTAACTCACAAAATGATCCAACACAGGAAAGAGCACACAAGGGAACTATAAAAAGGGAGAAACCAAGAGGTAAATGAGGAAGGCAGGTGAGCACATTAACTAATAACAAGGTAACAAGGAGGCGGTGTCTAGACGAGAGACAGGAGAGCACATAGCAAAAAAAAACCCTGAAAGAATCCATGTGCTCACTCCAAACATGATGACGAGACATGGCGCATGGGTATCCGGATCCAGACTCAGAAACCAAAAAAAAAAAAAACTAGACACCAAGCTCCGAACATGTAAACACAGACAGGATAGAAGGGTGGATGGCAAGGAATTAACACCCAAAACTGTGCGCTCACACAAAATCACAGAACATGAGTGTCAGGATCCTTTCACCACAGTAAACATAACTTACAAGGTGATAGGACCCTGACATATTTGCTTACCTTGATGCCATCCCAGATGTGTATGACTGACTTTCTTCAGCAGAACATATGAAGATTTTTAGAAGAAGATAGAGCTCTGTTTGGTCCTTATAATGCAAGTAAATGGGTGCCAGCACTTTGACGGTCCAAAAGTCACATTTAGGCAGCATAAAAGTAATCCACACGACTCCAGATGATCATTGAATGTCTTCTGAAGCAAATCGATACATTTGTGTAAAAAATAAATAGATAATTCAAATGTTTTCAACTTTTAAAAAGCGCTTCCTGCCAGCAGTTGACGCATCACATAGCTGTCGCGTGACGTAAGTGCATCGGCGAGTTCATGCGAGAATGCAGAAGCTGCGCTTATTTACAACAGAAGAATGAATGTCACGCAAGAGTTTGACCATTTCAAACAGCATCAGAGCCCTGGACGGAAGCACCAATATAAAGTAAAAAAAATAAATAATTATCGACGTTTCTCACATAAACCTATCGATTCACTTCAGAAGACATTCATTGATCAGCTGGAGTCGTGTGGATTACTTTTATGCTGCCTGAATGTGAATTTTGGACCTTCAAAGTGCTGGCACCCGTTCACTTGCATAATAAGGACCTAAAAGAGCTCTGTCTTCTTCTAAAAATCTTTATTTGTGTTCTGTTGAAGAAAAACAGTCATATACATCTGGGATGGCATCAGGGTAAGTGAATAATGAGAGAATTTTCATTTTTAGGTGAACTATTCCTTTAATATCCTCAGAGAACAAGGCAAAGGTGACTGTAGCAGTTTTTTAGGTAAAAAAGGAAGGAAACCTTGGAAGGAACCAGACTCACCAGGGGGAGCCATGCCCATAAATCAGGGCTTCAGCGGTCATGGAAAACCTGGAAATATCAGGGAATTTTAAATTGTGATATCCAGGCCTGGAAAAGCCATGGAAAACAGACCGTACAGTAAGACATCCATCCATTCATCCATTGGTTAAGCCAACATATGTTCTTTAATATGCATAAAAATAATCATAGTGCAATAAGTCATTAAAACATTAACACAGACAAAACAGTGTATGCATAACTAGCTCTTACAATGAACTGCAAACCCAAGCAAGGATGAAGATTAGGTTTTGAAGTCTAGAATTTGGACGCCCGGTAACATTTTGGCACTGACTGTGTGTGTGTGTGTGTGTGTGTGTGTGTGTGTGTGTGTGTGTGTGTGATACAATTGGCAAAGCGAGAAAACACTGACTGGTGTATTTCTGGCAAGTGTGTCTGTGCAGACAATGTGCCTTTGTCTTGGAAGAAAGGATGCAGTGTAATAGTTTTAATTATGACTCCAGGGGAAATGCTTCCCTCCTTTTACTTTTATGTAAATGTTGGCTCTTGAACTAATAAAGGGCACTCACAACCTTTTTATATGCAGTATATTCCATCTCAACCGACGACAAGTTGAGTGGATAAAGTGGATTTGAATTTCATGGTCTTGTAAGTAAACCTGGCTTTTAATTCCAGATTCCTTATCTTGTAAATGGTACAAAATATTCCTGCAAGCCTGTGATCGGACCCATTTCCCTTCTGTGTTGCTTATCTAAATGCTTGGCAGATGTTTTGACCAGTCTCTGAAGAGTAGGAGATGTTTGGTCGGCCTTGACTTTCTGTATCTTCATTTTCCGTGGTGGGAATGCTGAGGTCAGAACATATGTGACCCTAAAGAAAAGTATGGGCGAAATGGTAGATTGAGAGTTCATCTGCCAGTACATTGCCCTTTTATGTGACCTATACAGGATGGGGGTCATTTGGGGGTCGCATCTGGATCGCCCAGGGTGTTCTGAATCCCATCTTGAACATTACATCTCCATTGTACCACATCTACCCTTTGCGTTTGTCATGGGAGAACGGCTTCAGTGTGGACCGTAAATGCCATAAGCTTCCATTAAACTGCATTACCTTTCAATTCTGTCTACGTCCCATTGGTTCCCTGGTGTGATATAGTTTTTAATGTTCTAACTTGTTTTACAGGGGATGTTGTTTACTGGCTGGAATGGGGTAATTTAGTTTATCACACTGCAATTATATAAGTGGTTTTACTGTTTTTTAGATGTATATCAGTCTTTAGGTCAGAAGCATGCTCAAGTAGGCAAATGCAGAAGTAAATGCTGGGTGAACACATTGTAACTGCGTCTTCCAGTTGAACATACTTAGCGTGAATTCTTGCATTGCTATGGCGGTAACAAAATTCAGTACTTATTAACCATTATATGAGCTCCTGGGAAGCTCCTATATCTGAGTCGGGCGTTGGTTATTGTGACATGTCACATATTCAAGTCAGAAACAAAATATGGAAGAAGCCAAACTTAAACAAAAACACAATGAACGATGTCAGAAGCTCTTATTTTTTTTTTTATTGTGCAAGTGAATAAGCATAAGTGGATACATCTGCATCACTTTCACATGACCTGTATGATTTATTAATGCATGGTATCTAACAAATTATTTAAACCGCAAAGAGTAAGACATTAGTTGACTGTCATATATAAGAAATTAATATTATTGAAATAAAGTACTGAAATTGAAATAACTTCGCAACATAATTGCTTTCCATCATCTTTCATGTCGTCACGCCCCTTCCAACGGCACATCCTGGCAATTCTGGGATCATCTAGAATTCAAAGTTTTCTACTTGTAAATACAACTTTGGCTGGTCATTCATGTGCTCGGAACTGGTAATGAAAGACCACTTGAAGGCTGCATGAGTGCCTATGAGCAAAAATGGCAGGATGCTGGTTGTTTACTTCCAGGGTAAAATGCACCAACTGAGCAACTGCATTTGTGATGAGTGGGAATGCTAATGGATAGCTTTCTCCCAGTATAAAAACATGTATTTAGGCTTCTTTTAGTTTGCCTAAAGTTACGAAAATGTGCACTAGGGTTGGGATACCATTACTAACGAAATATTGCGATACCAAAAAAAAATAAAAAAATATGATGTCATCTTATTGCTAATTTCAGTACCATAGTACAGTGTGGTGCTATTAGCAAATTCTTTTTTTTTTGCTGAAATCAATGGCAATTTGACAGTTAATCAAATTCAAACCTTTATATAATAATAATAATAATAATAATAATTATTATTATTATTACAATATTACGTGTAAGCAATATCACAAAAACAAGTGTGCTGAATATCAGCAGCCTTGTGCCACAGGTAATCAGATTTTTTTTCCATTTATGTTTTCATTTAAACTGTGAAGCTCTGTTGTGCAGCATTTCATTTGACCAAAAAACAATCGTTATTTGTTGTTGAAAATTAATTTTTATATTTTAATTGATTAAAGCTTAATGTATTCATTTGATTAAAAACAATTTTGATGATAACATTTAATTAAAACATAAAACATGGAATCCACAAAAATTTTAATGGCAAATGCAGAATTTGCAACTGAAAGACTTTTCTGTGTGATTTCATCAGTAATCTTAGTCTGTTTATTTGTTGTCGAAGGAGCTATTTTTAGTATAAAAACCGAGGTACCAGGGCTGGTATCATACCGAAGCCAACATTTTGGTATCGGAGCAACCCTAAAGTGCACTGAGGTTTCTGTTCGGCTAAGGTTTTCATTTGGTGATAATTTTTCCAGTTCGCTCACCTCCCTGAAATTGCTGATCTAAGAGAACTCTACTATTCGAAGGCTGTGTCAGTGATCAAGTGGTGGAAAAAGGACCTCTCAACCGTAATTGTTTTGTACAAAACAAACCCAGATATTTGTGATAAGCCGCATATATATATATATATATATATATATATATATATATATATATATATATATATATATATATATATATATAAATAATATATTGGGTTTATGCATATACCTCTTTAGCACCCCTTTGTGTATATTGTGTAGAACATGTTTTGGGCTTTCATCAGCTGCCAATTTTGAAAGCCCTTGTACAAGCAAAGTATGGGAAATTCTTTGTTTTGCTTGAAATAAAAGGAGATACACAGCCAGAGGAAGTGAGTTCACAGAGTCACTGTTATTTTCTTCCCTTTCTCTCTCTCTCTCTCTCTCTCTTCCTCTATCTTCCTATCTCATAATGCGTTTGCTGTAATGGCCTTTGCAGATCTTCAGCGACCCGCTGTTTCTTCTCCAATATGGTAGGAAGCATTAAAGGGTATCGTAAATGAAACACAATGAAGAATAATGAATGAATAATAGTAAAAAAAAGGAAAGGTTGAATATGCGTGTCATGATCACTGTAACAGGATGATTAACGGGTCGGTGTACGGTGACAGGATGCACGTAACAATGCGACTGAGATGTCATTGGTTTCAAGACGCGATTTTATGACGTGATAGTATGTCCCAATACTTGCACCCTTTTTTTCTACACACTACTTGCACCCTTTTTTGCTACACACTAAAGAGTAGACACTTTTCCATCACAAAAAGAGTGCATAATTTAAGGGCGTAGTCTAAGTAGGGGAATTGGGACTGGGGCGAATGGAGGTAAAGTTAAAAGGAACTTGCATTTTTATAAACGCATCTCGAAACATATGTGTTGTGTTTCATTCATTGTGCTGTGTTCTGAAGATTTTCAGATTGCAAAGAGGAACTCATGTGACTGTTATACCATTAAACATGATTCAGAGTTTTTGAAAAAAAGCAAAAGTTTTAGCACTTGATAAATGTTAAGACGCTTTTGTTCTGTTGTGCATATTTCTGTACAATAATTAGACTAGCTCAGTGCTATTTGATTTTAAACCATTTGAGTGGTGGTGGCGTAGTGGACTAAAGCACTGAACAGGTACACAGAAGGTTGTTGGTTAAATTTACACAGCCACCACCATTGTGTCCTTGAGCAAGGCACTTAACTCCACGTTGCTCCAGGGGGATTGTCCCTGTAATTAGGGCACTGTAAGTCGCTTTGGATAAAAGCATCTGTCAAATGCATAAATGTAAATGTAAATGTAAAAATCAAAGCACCACGAATAGGCTATTTAACCACAGCAGTGTAACTCGCACATGACAATACTTGCATCCTCTGCCTCACAGAAATGTGGACCTGCTCTGGCTGAGACCATATACAGGCAGTGACATTTTGATTATTCTTGTTTGACTTTAATGTGAGATTTTATCATTTGGATATCTAAGTATTGTGCTACTTAGGCTCATAGCTCACTGTGCACTTTATTTGCTGCTATTCTGAGTAGTGTTTGAGGAAATTTAATTGCAATAAATGTCCTTTATTCCCGCATCCCGACTCCCAACAAAAAGCAAATTAACCATTTGTGAAACCTTGCGGTTAACCAAATCTTAAAAATGGTAAACATATATCAGAGATCGATCCTGCATCGCCTTATATTAAGCCTATATATATAGCTTTGACACTTGCAAAAAAAAAGCTGCTACATCAAAGCGACGCACAAATAATTTTTCTGAAATATGGTCCCCTTTTATAAACTTTTCCAAGGAGATGAAAAAGCGATTACCATGAAAGCCCTGGACAAAATCACTATGCTAACTGTTATAGATGGTTATAGACTGGTAACTATTTTTGAGTTTTGTAATAATATTTTTCTGTTTTGCATACATGTAAATTCGACTTATGAAATGTTTTTTTCCGTCTTTAAATTTTGAATTATTCTTTATATTTCAAAATATAGAAAATACCTATCTACACAGATCTCAATATACATGTTTACATAATCTTTGCCATTCTACTATAAGGTTTATACTATATTTTTATCACATCACATTATTATATAATTCTATTATATATATTTGAATATATACAGTATTGTTATTGATTGAATACTACATTATATTACATAATAATACTCTCCCTTTATAATGTACCATGGTATAGTGGAGATCGTAAGTCTACAAACCCCTCTTACCTTACGAGTTTGCACACCACATTAAATACTATTAAAATATTTTAATAAAGTGTGCATATGTGGACGATGTATACATATGCATTTTCTCTCTCTTCTATTCTTTCTTTTAAGTACTGTCCCATGGGGTGGAATAGTGAAGATCTGCGCTAGTTGGCCTGTTTGGGATTTCATGTGCTCTTGGCTCTTGGCGTGGTGTGTTGCCTTCATGTGGGTCGATGTTTTTCTTTTTTCTTCATGACTCGATCCCTCAAGCTTCACTGATCGTCGGAGACACTTCAATTCTCCCCTAACTTTCCGGGGTGCAAAAGCAAGATCCAAATATGAAGTAGCCACTGGTGGGTGGCACTCAGATGTACAGAGACTGCTGGGAAAAAAAGGAAGGAAGCGAAAGGAAAGAGAGAAAGGAAGATGGGGAAGAGGAGGGAAGAAGGAGGGGAAAAGAAAGAAAAGAAAAAGGGAAATCACATTGCTCCAGAGGACAGAGCTTCCCTGATCAGGTGGGGCTGGGACACAAGTATAGCTATCGTCGAGGCTGTAGGGTCCGGGGGAATGGGGACTTTTGGACAGGACTGGCTGGGTGGGCGCGGCTGCTGTACCTCCTTGTGGGACACAGGCGTATTTGTGCTTATAAGTTACTGTTATTAATTTTTTTTATTAATTAAGTAATTAATCAATTAATTTTTTTTTTTTTTTTTGGTTTGTTTGATGAGTACTCTACAGATTTGCCAGGGGTTTTTGTGGGCTTATGACAAACTATTTAGATGTCCATTCCTACTGATTAAATATCAAATGCTCAACACATTTTCTTTCTTTACCAGTCCCCTTCACACTGTATATATCCTACCCTGTGGATATAGTTATTATGTATACTTAGACATATTGAAATATAGACATATTCCTGTTTACTGTCATATGTCATATCTGCCTATATGTTTTAAACTCTGTATTATACAGGATGTATTGTTACACTTGGTTTATGTATGTATTTTTCTAACCTTGTCCATCTTTATGTATCTTTGTGTTATTTGTTCTATTTTTTCCTTATTTTTTTTTTTTTCCCCTTTGCTCCCCAATTTGGAATGCCCAATTCCCAACGTGCTCTAGGTCTTCATGGTGGCGTAGTGACTCGCCTCAATCCGGGTGGCGGAGGATGAATCTCAGTTGCCTCCGCATCTTAGACCGTCAGTCCGCTCATCTTATCACTTGGCTTGTTGAGCGTGTTACCACAGAGACCTAGCACGTGTGGAGGCTCCCGCTATTCACCGCATCATCTACGCACAACTCGCGACGCACCCCAACGTGACTCTACCCACCCTAGCAACCGGGCCAATTGGTTGCTTAGGAAGCCTGACTGGAGTCTCTGAGCACGCCCTGTATTTGAACTTGCGACTCCAGGTGTGGTAGCCAGCATCTTTACTTGCTGAGCTACCCAGGCTCCCTGGAACTGGTTTGTTGACAAAAAAGTCAGTCTGATCGCCCACGGTAATATTTTACAGCTCAGAGATTGCTTTTTCATAGCTCAGGAGACTTAAACTGAAGTTCCAAATTTTGTTGATGTTATAATACTTTCCCCTTTCCCAGCTTTAAATGCAGAGACAGCTATACTATGAATTAGCCATTTGTAGTTTGATTTCCTCGAAAACCGTAAAGACTGTCTCTGTGGCACTATAAAAATGGCTGATCACTGCATGTTGAGAGTAAAAGATTGGTTTGACTCATTCCATTGAATGTGTTTCCAAAGATGAGATCCAAACAATTCATTTGTAATTAATAATGTCTGTTAGCAGGGGCCTGGGTAGCTCAGCAAGTAAAGACACATGTTTGAATCCATGGCGTGCTGAGTGACTCCAGTCAGGTTTCCTAAGCAACCAATTGGCCCGGTTGCTAGAGTGGGTAGATTCACGTTGGGTTAACCTCCTCGTGGTTGCTATAATTTGGTTCTCGCTCTCGGTGGGGTGCATGGATGCCGCGGAGAATAGCGTGAGCCTCCACACATGCTAGGTCTCCGGGTAATGCGATCAACAAGCCACGTGATAAGATGCAAGACTGTCTCAGACGCGGAGGCAACTGAGATTCGTACTCCTCCTCCCGGATTGTCTGTTAGCTACAGCAACCTAAAACAAACAAACAACTAAAAACAATTAATTATAATAAAGAAGCCATGCAACTCCACTCTCGTTAATATTAGCTCAACCAAAACAAAATGCTGAACTTCCGGCTTTCTTAAAAAGACAGAACTGTTTTTAGCACTTGATCTACATGTCAATGTAAATACTTGTAAATAGTTCACATTGTGCATGTAAATAATAAACATGTATGCCTAACAATATATGTATGCATTGTACCAAGTTATCCTGTATAATCAACAGTAGTGTGTTAGTCTTTTGGAATAATGTGCACCGATTAATTGTGCACAGTATGACTAGGAAATAGGGTCAGTTTTGATTTCATTTTGACGTTAATGAGATCTCATTTCTGATTTGTCTTTCCTACGGTTGTTTATGTAGCACACAGCCTTAATTTCCAAATATATTGCCCTCATTCATGGCTGTCACACCTTTTCAACAGATCCGCTGGGAGAAGCTGTCAGCAGTGAGAGTGTTTAGCATTCCCACTGTTTTTATAAGGGCAAAGGAAAACTGGCAAGAGCAACATCTCGCTCCAACGAGGTCTGTGGGTGCTGACAAAGCCATGAAGAAAAAGAAAGAAAATATCTCTTGTGTCTGCCGCAGATATGGTGACTGTCGACTCTCAATGTGAGAGTGAGGAAACTGCCAAATCACAGTAAACTATGATGGCAAGGTCACCTCTTCCTGTCTTTATGACTCTCCGCTTCAATAGAGCGTGCTGAATAAAACTTTCCATTGTGCAAACAATGATTTTGACTTTAAATAACTCTAAACTCAGACAGAGGGAGAGCTCTTTTCATATGTTCTCCTCTGCAAATGCAGGATTATGAATCAGGTTTGAGCTTGCATACACTGCCTGACTCTGAGGCAGTAATCTCTTAAAGCATATGATTGGAATTTTTGGGGCCTCACCCTTTGTCCACTTTCCATAACTGATTATTTCAAGCAGTAGGGCACTTTTAACCTCTCCGTCTTTTTGAAGTAACTCCTGCTAAAGAAAACTAAACTTTTCATACAAGTTCATTCTAAGTTTGCTGTTTTGCAACAATAGGCCTATATGTTTTGGAAGCGCCATACAAGTAGGTTAAATTGAATTTGTTGTCTAGCAATGCAGTATTAAAAAATAGTTCACCCAAAGATGATGATTTTATCATCATTTACGTACATGTTGTTCCAACCTGTGTGACTATCTTCTTTGGAGCACAAATGGAGAAATTCTGAAGAATTCTCAGGTAGCTCTTTTTCATACAAAAATGGTTAATAGTAACCACAGATGTCAAGCTCCAAAAACTGCAAAAAACACAATAAGAGCCATACAAGTTGTCCTTAGGTGGGCTTTATTGCAAGTCTTCCTATTTCAAGTCAAATGATAACTTTCTGTGATGGACAGACTTCAGTTTTGGTCTGTTCCTCACACAAAGCTATTATTCATCTTCAGATAAATGGTCTGCACTTATATAGCACTCTTTTTAACCTTAGTGGTTCCAAAGCACTTTACACTGTGACTCATTCACCCATTCATGCACACACCCACACACCAATGATGGCAGAGCTGCCATGCAAGGTGCTAGCCTGCCATTGGGAGCAACTTGGGGTTCAGTGTCTTGCCCAAGGACACTTCAGCATGTGGAGTCATGTGGGCCAGGAATCAAACCACCAACCCTGCGATTAGTGGCCAACCCACTCTACCACCTGAGCCACAGTCGCCCCTCGTCAGTGACCTTCAAACAGTCTATTAAAGATAATGTCACAAGTCGCACGTCTTCTAACAGCTTAAATAATTTGGTCAAATGGTAGTCATATAGGCTACTTTTATGGAGCTTTTTAAGGTGTTTTAGTCCTTTTTGGAACTTGACAGACTATTAATTCTCATTATATAGAAAAGAACTGTGTGAACATTCTTTAAAAATTCTCCTATTTTTTTTTTTTTTACAGTTTTGGAACGACATGAAATTCATTTACAGTTTCATAAAAGCCTGTGTCCACATCCACACTAATGTGGTTTTTTTTTAAAAAGCAGTCATTTCGCTATGTTTAAGCCTGTTGTCCTCTAGAACGGCATTTTCCTTTCCCTAAAACAGAGTATTTAGAAAACACTCTCCATTGCCGCATACTTTGGAAAATAGTGTTAGGGAAATGAAAACAGATTAGTGTGAATATGCCCTGAGTTAAGTGATTACCCCTTTAATTTTTGATAAGTTGCAACAGCTTCTCATCACCACGTAATTGTAGAATAGTATTATCCATAATTGGGCTTATGGAATCTTGGTTGGGACTCTAAAAACTGATAGCTGAGCCAAAGCAGAATTTTCTGGAATAATGCACCTGTTTTATGTCATTCATGTACAATCTGGGGATTTAGCAAAAGTCTTTCGTCCTACGCAACAGTCTGGTCTTGACTGCAGGCTATTCTCATGATAAATGAGCAACCCAACCATCAGACTTGACTCCGTATCAAGTTTTCATGCTGTGATAATTGCTGAAGCTTTTATTGCTATAGACTATTATATTGTTTTACATTACGAAACTGGCTGAAAGACGAACAAATTGTATTGTTGTTTCAATGGCAAGTTTAATAGCTTTTTAAACTCCAAATTTGCTTTTGAAATGAAAAGGTCACAAAGGAAGTAACCACATTGTTTTTTTTGTTTTTTTACATTCTCAATCTCCATTGATATTATAAAATATTTACTATTCTTACCAACCATGAAACTGTATTACTCTTTATATATATTCTGTCCTTGCAGCACAGAAGATGAGCCAGTCTCCATCTCTCTGTGAAATGGCACTTGACAAAAAACATGAAGACAGGTTGTTATTTTGTTCCACATGTTTTGATTGTGGTGTCTTAATGCCAGGAATATTCCACATACAGTATGTGTCGCTACGTGGAGTTCTGGAGAACAACTTTAGGCAAGCTAGATAAACTTCCAATGATAATTTTCCCACCGAGGTAAGCTGTTAGAAGACGTGTGACTTGTGACAGACGTTATCTTTAATAGACTGTCTGAAGGTCACTGATGAGTATTTTTATTTTACTCCTTAAATAATTCCTTGCATTTGGCACTTAGCAAGTGTTAATTTTGGTCCCTGGTTGAGAATCTTGACACGTGGTCGCCTTCAGCTAGCTCACTGGGGTTATAAATACAATTATTATTTAATTACTTATTTTAAAACACAATTCACTCATTACAGACATTACAGTTTCATTTTCTGTTAATGCATGATCTTCTGTAAAGCTGCTTTGAAACGATGTGTGTTGTGAACGGCGCTATACAAATAAAAATGACTTGACTTGGATGGAAACTACGGTATGCTCAGAAAAATCTAAACTATTTCGCAATGGTTGACAGTGTGATAGCCTTAGCAACATTTTGGTGTCTCGCGGCTGTAAACGAGAAACGTAAACACCAACGGCTTCGTTTAGTGTTAACTATTGTTGACCAGAGTAATATTAGCGATCGGCGATGCTAAATCGTCCGGCAGTTGTTTGAAAACAACCATTAACAGAGGTATTTTTCAGTTATAATCTTGATACCATTGCACGTTCATGAGTACATGAGAGAAGTTTGTTCAATGCACGTAAACGTGAGAACTTTCGTTGTCTTCAACAGATCACTGGGAACGAACTGCTCTCATTGTGATTCTAAATGTGCAATTTAATTTTGAGGTTTCCACTCTATCCTGTGTACTGAAAAGGCAGACCCCGATATTCGTTAAAACATTTCCCTTTGTGGTCCAGATAAGACTAAGAAAGTCATAAGGGTTGGAAATGTGGGTGAGTATATTTTGCATCTAAATTTTTGGGTGAACTATCCCTTTAAGCATTTAGAAGAGGAATGACAGCTGTATTTAGTGGCCAATTGAGTTGTAGCCAAGCTGATAGTTGTTTGGCATGCTTAAATTGCGTGATGTCATAACAGGAGATAAAATGATTGAGAAAGTCTAAATCCTGAAATAATCCATAATGACTATGTGATTGCACCCAGCTGTTTTTAAATGCTTCATATATCTGTTGCCTCCCTTTTTTATATCATGTGAATACCTAGAAACAGTCACGATGTTCTGAACCCATGCTTGATCACTCATTCTTATTTGGCCACTGATTGCACCGGCTGTTTTTAAATGCTTCATATATCTGTTTCCTCCCTTTTTTGTATCATGTGAATACCTAGAAACACTCAGATGTTATGAACCCATGCGTAATCACTCATTCTTATTTGGCCACTGATTGCACCGGCTGTTTTTGCCTCTTTAACACCCAGAGTGTGTTGAAGTTGATGTGATCTCTTGAGGGATCGCATAATTAGGTCCGTCACAGAAAAGCCTAGATTATAACGAGATCACAGGCAGTGGAAAAGAGCAGTGTTGTTTTTCTTTCTAACACATTTAATTGAACCTCTGGGCTCTGACATGCCTGAGCAAGAATGTGAGTGAATACTCATATTATGCCGTTACTCCTTGTAGTTGCACGAACGACCTTTCAGTCTCTCTGAGTGTGTTTTAAACAGATTAAAAGTTCAGACAGACACACTAGGCTTTAAAGCGGATATGTGTAATGTTAAAATACTGTCTCTTATCCCAGTTTAATATGCAGAGACAACTGTATGAAAAGCAATTTGTAGGTTGATTCCCCCACGGACACATGGTTCTGTGGCTCTATCAAAACATTGCTCTATTTGTTTGAGTATTGCAACTAGTCAGCAATAGCAAGATTGGCTCAAGCATCTGTTTGTTGGCCAGTGGTAGATGGGGGGAGACAAGGTGGAACAATCACTTTTATTTATTGAATAGGTCGGGCACAGTTAACGACCGATTGACGGCAACCTAAAATCGGCTTGATGATATATCTGTCTATTACTAGGGGTGGGCGATATACCGGAAATATAAATATATAATATATAAATATATAGGCTTATAATGGTAGAAGTACTGTATGCCAATCAGTAGGAATTTGAGAATGCTACCTGCATGGTAGGGAATGCGCATTCCAGTCAGAGGTTGCTCTACAAATAATCACCATATTATAAATATTATTTTATTATTTAAATCTGTCATTAGTTACAGTAAATTTTTCATTGAAATGTATGATGAAGTATCCAATAGAATGCCAAAAAAAAAAAAAAAAAAAAATGTGATGGAGCGGTTTGCTTCAGAATCAAACTGAATTTTTTTACAAAAAAATCGATGCCGATTGCGACACTCATTTGACGGATAATGATCGACAATATTGGGAAATGGCAAAACCATGGATCTGGGAAGTCAGATATATTAAACAGTAGCCCAGGGTGTGAAACCACCACCCGCAAAATGCAACGAGGCTGAAACTAGTTCGCAAGCTCCTCATCTAAATGTATTTAATGTACGGGTAATTTTGTCATCTACCCGCAACAGGCAGGCGACCTGTCTCAGAGTGACACATGGCAAGAACTGCTGTTAGTCACAAAGACGTGCTTGAAGAAACACAATTTATGATATTTTTAAGAACAGACAAATGAAAAGCCGTCATTGCTCGTGTCTGATTCGCTGTTTGTTCAGAGGCGTGCAGCACGAGCGTATGTAAAGAGTTTTCACTCTCTTTTCTCTGTTTCATTCGTCTGAAAACTGTTTGCAAGAATAATGTCATCTATGAGAATGCTGCAAATGATCTCTGATCATTTCAGGAGGTGCTGTGAGTTTAGTCTGCTTTATTTCCACAGACCAGTTCACGGTTAACATGCATTGTGAACGCAACTCTGCAGGTTCAGTAATATATATCTTTCTATTAAAGAAGCAAAGACAAAAGTGATTAAATCATAAAACAATACAAGACACGTTCACCTTGAACCTAAAATTGATTTCTATTTTATTTTCTTTAGGCAGTATTAACTGTATTACCAAAACGCAATTCAAACAAACAAAATAAGAACACACATTTGGCAGCATTATTTTGGGAACACAAGGGAATTTATTATGCTTTATTATTATGATTATTATTATTTTTACATTTATAATGGTCTTTAGTTCCTTATCTGTAGGCTATTAGTAATTTTCCACCTGCTGTCGTTGACGGATTCTTGCGTGATGGCAAATGGAGCCGTTTGGATTTGGGGAGGTGGTTAAATATGATTTTGTTTTATCACTTTATTTTATTTTTCTTTTTTTTTTCTGTTTAGTTAGCCAAAATATTCACCGGCCCTCAGCGGGGGGGTTGACAATATAATCGTATATCGCGTTTTTTTTTTTAAGGCGATTATCGATAAAATATTTTTTGCATATCGCCCAGCCCTAAACTAAACATTTGATTATAAAAACAATTAGATGAAAACACATGTAGCCTTTTAAGAAAACTAGTCTATGTAGCAGGAAAATTAACAGTAATTCCAGTGAAAGTCTTCAGTAGGAAAGAAGCCAGTTCTCTTTATATATATATATATATATATATATTATTATTATTATTATTATTATTTTTTTTTTTTTTTAACTTCAGCAAATTAAACTTTAGCATTGTGTTTTATATCTGTATGTATAGTGTCTAATAGTACATTGGCAATGTACACTTATCCTTTATTGGCAAGATAAACTTAATATAAATAAATTGAATCTGCCCATTTAATCCTATTATTAAAAAAGCTCCCTGGAAAACACCAGAAGATTTTTTTTTATCGCCTTTTCTTCCAATTTGGAATGCCCAATTCCCACTACTTTTTAGGTCCTCGTGGTGGTGCGGTTACTCACCTCAATCCGGGTTGCGGAGGACAAGTCTCAGTTGCCTCAGCTTCTGAGACCGTCAATCCACGCATCTTATCACATGGCTGCTGTGCATGACACCGCAGAAACTCACAGTTAATGGAGGCTCATGCTACTCTCCTCGATCCAAGCATAACTTACCACGTGCCCCACTGAGAGTGAGAACCCCTAATCACTACGAGGAGGTTACCCCATGTGACTCTACCCCCCCTAGCAACCGGGCCAATTTGGTTGCTTAGGAGACCTGGCTGGAGTCACTCAGCACGCCCTGGATTCGAACTCGCGTCTCCAGGGTTGGTAATCAGCCTCAGTACTCACTAAGCTTCCCAGACCCCCTTGCCCAACTTTTAATAAAAGCATGTCCACTGATTTTATGGCATGTATACATGTACTTGTATCAAAGATTTATACCTGTAAAAATGTGTCTAACTCTATCTACAAAAAACTGAACATTTTAACATACACTTATTTAAATAGTTAAATAAATGATGACTAACTCATTTCTTGCAGTTCTTTGAAGCAAAGGTTAAAATAAATATATTTATGATTATATTTTAATGTTTATTTTAATGTATCATGTACCACGATTAATCGCGATTAATCACAGAAAACTCTGTGATTAATAAGTTACATTTTTTATTTATTTACAGCCCTAAAAGTTTTGCTTATATCACCCACCCCTGTTCCTCTGCAACACTGCAAACTATGCAGCTTTCAAGTCTGTATTCTTTGGATTGCGCTAAGAGGTCAGTCTGTGACTTTGGATCCTCTGTTGGACAAACATCTCTATTGCAGTTTTAGAGATCATACTTTGGTGGTACTTCTTTTTCTCCATGTCGTGCATTTTTACATTGGACATCAATTGCAGACCCAACACAGTAACAAAATTGTTCATCATGCAAAATTTAATTTAAATGGTTTCATGCTTTTGGCAGCCAATAAAATGTACTGCATGAAACTCATTGTGGTCAGCACAAACAATTTTTATTCCTCACTACAGGTAATGTGGGTTGTATTTTCTGTTACTTTGCACAGTTTTATTCATGGTTTCCAAGGATGAGAACATGTGAAACTACTTGGCCTTATTTAGCTAGTTTCTACCAAGTGAGTTTAAATGGACCGGCAAACTTTAACATCAACAACAAAAGATATGGGAGGCATCTTCTCTCTTTTAAAAGTTGATAAGCCTATTTATATTGCCATCATAAGTATTCATGATATATAACCTAGTTAGTTGCATTTTATTATTTGCAGCACACCAGTTTTGAGTCGTGCCCCAACAGTTGAGAACCACAATTTGGTAACAGCAAAGCAAACACATGCATATCTGAAACAGAAAAGACTTGATTGTATTAACACCAATACCGTTTCAGCAAGAAATAACCTCTCAGTCACACAATAATAGATAAAGACATTAATGCTGAGTTATCAGGGCCATGCTGTTGTATCCACAGTTGCATTCCACAGAACCGACATAAAGCTGTGAACAGTTGGTAATATTGCCCTTACCAGCTGCTTGAGCCACACTTAAACACACACACAGGCATGCCCACACACATTCATAAGCAATGGGTTCTCTGTTAAAGAATGGGCCTTAGAGGAGGGTGAGCGGTATGGACAATCTGTGATGTCACAAGAAGGGGTGGGGCATTAAGGTAGGCATGACACTTTGGGCATGAACGCTGTCTATTTGTGTCTGACACACTCTCTCTAACTCTGTGGATTAATGGGACAATTTAGATATCTAAAAAGAGGAATTTCACACCACAACGCAGAAGGTACTGTAAGAAACAAACAATGGTGTCAAAATGTGGGTTTGATGAATGGCTTTTCTTGCCTTCTACCTGTAGGGCAGGTAACTTTAAAGTTGTGAGCTGCGACTTAATCTTGTTTGTACATGTTCAGATGTCACTCAGACGAGTGTATCGTGTGCTAGTTTATTTTACCATGTTTACACTACGTTGTGAAACCATTCACACAACCGTACACTACGTATTTGATTTGAAAATATGTTTTTACCTGGAAAATGAATAACTGAAATTGTACTCTACTAGTCAAATAAAAAAAATTGGGACACATAAAATCATGGCTAGGTTTAGAGTTTGGGTTAGAGATTAGATGTAGGAAAAATCATAATAACATGATTCATTGGTTTGTTTATAGTTCTCTATGGGAGTAAAAGCCAACTTGTTTGATTTCGCCATCTTGTACTATTAATACGACTTGTCAGGAAACCGTGTTGAAATGAACACAAATAGAAGTAGTGACCAAGAAATGCTATCTTATATTTTAGCTTCTTCTTAAGATGCATCCTGGCATGTTTTAAACAGTAGGAGTTCCCATGTATACTGGACACTTGTTGGTCGCATTTTGGCTACTATCTGGCTACTCATCCATTTAAAAATGTTTTGTAAAGATATTCTGATGAAGGCACAATTCATATTTGTCTACAAAACTAATCCCAAGATATGTCATATGATAACAGCCGATAGTATTCTTTTCAAACTGCAGAAGTTGACCTGCATTGTTCCGAAAATATCCAGGTTGCAGTCCAGTACCGGGCAGGAAGGTTCCTTTGGATACTGTTCAGCCCATTAGAACACAAACCCACCTTTCCCCAAACGGCCAATACTGGCAGCAACATGTCACCTACACAATGCACTCAGTAGAACTGTGGTTTGAAATGTACTGCTCCTTTGTCCCAGATTCACTCAGCAGCAGATGCGCATATTTTTGAAACATTCTCCCAACAATTTGGAGACAACAGTTAGCGTGATCCTTCAGATAATGAAATTCCATGAAGCAGCGCATCTGGTTGCTCCTGTGAAGTTGCCTCACATGGCAGCTGCAATAACGCGAGCCGGAATGCTTGGAATCTGAGCGACCCGTGTGTCGGTACCCCCCTGAACTTCTTCGAGATGTTGTTTCCCAAATAATACATATTAAAGATTTTTCTGGTGACCCCAGATAGCTGAACTCTCCCTGAGCACTTTAATAATGCAAGTGGTCTTTGCTGAGGAAGCAATGTAAACATTCATTAGGCTACTGTTGCTGCCTCCCACATGACCACATAGCCTTTAATAAAGTTGTCGGAAATGGGTGTCAAACACGTTACGCCTGATTAGCTGGTAAAAGTCAGACAGGACTCAATGCCTCTATGTTTCTATTCTGAAAGGTAGGAAGTTATAAACTTGTGAAGGTAAAGCTGTGTCTTTGTTTTCTCTCTCTCTCTCTCTCTCTCTCTCTCTCTCTCTGATGAATATTTCACAGTGATTAAAGGACTACTTTAAGTTGATGTAATTAATGCTTATCTCAGGTTTGAATTTATGTGAAGGACATTATTGTGTAAGTGCTTGGAATGCAGAATGTAACCAGTGACAATGTGGAATTAAAATTTACGCTATTTAGTTCCTCAACTCTCTTAATGCACGTTCTTGGTCTTATTGTTCATGATTCATTAGTGCATGTTATTGCAAATAAAATGTAACATCTACATGTAATAACTTGCTCCGCCTCTGAAACAACTCCCCTTTTTGCTGACGTCACGAATACCTCTTCAGACCAAAGTATACTTTCGTTTTTTGATATGTAACAGCCTATTTAACTGGCAAAAAAGTTTGTGAACATGTTTTACAAAGAGCATGTTTACATGATCAACCTTACATTACTTACCTATGCTAAATAAGCCAACAAGTCTTATAAACGGCTTAAGTGGTTTTCCTTTATCAGGGTGAGGCCATAAATGGTTTAAGCAAAAAACGATCACCACACATAGATTTTTGCCCATTCCTCTGATTTCTTTCTGCATGTAAAAACCTTTTCTGTCATTCTTTTTGGCTTACCCAATGTGAAGTAAATGCCTGTTTACATTTTGACTTCAAAGGCAGAGAATAATCCAAGGATTTCAAGTCTCATGTAAACGTGGGTTTCATGCATTGTCATTTTGCTTTGAATAAGATGATTTTTGATACTTATAGTATCAGCGTATTGCTGTGCTTCGCTTAAACGAGACTGCCTTCATAGGAAAAATGGAAACAGAACATGGTTGCTATGAGAGTACGCATCGCTCTCAACCTGCACGAGTGCACTGAGTCAGAAGGAAATCTCTGATGTAAACTTTAGGAGACTTATAACAATGTAGAGAGAAAAGAAAATGGATTTTGTGGCTGTACTTTTAATTAATTTTACTTTAGATACCTGTATTATTATAATATTACATGGTGTGTGTGTGTGTGTGTGTGTGTGTGTGTGTGTGTGTATATATATATATATATATATATATATATATATATATGACATCTACTGAGGTGCTTCAACTTAGGAATTAACATTACTTGCATTTAAACATCATATTTTCAGTGTAAATCGGCGTCATTTTTTCAAAGAAATTATGTACATTTCCGTTGAAGCAAAGGATTGTGGGTTGTGAGTGCCAATGAAGGACACACCTCTTGCATCCTCCGAATTCCTGTAAAAGAAGGTCACATTCGAAGGCTGCATTTAAAATGTCCTACTCGCTTTTCAGAAAGAAGACTGCTTCTAATGCGACATCCGGAGCAGACAGCCTTCAAAATGAGACACAGCCCTGAACTGGGTGAGCTAATAAAAGAAGACATCCAAAATGCAAATATACACACACCGAGCACTTTATTAGGAACACCTGTACACCGAATTTTCATGCGATTATCTAATCAGCCAATTGTGTGGCAGCAGTGCAGTGCATAAAAATCATTCAGATACGGGTCAGGAGCTTCAGTTAATGGTCATATCAACCATCAGAATGAGGAAAAATTTGATCTCAGTGATTTCGACCTTGGCATGATTGTTGGTGCCAGACGGGCTGGTTTGAGTATTTCTGTAACTGCTGATCTCCTGGGATTTTCACTTACAACAGTCTCTAGAGTTTACTCAGAATGGTGCCTAAAACAAAAAACATCCATTGAGCGGCAGTTCTTTGGATGGAAATGCCTTGTTGATGAGAGAGGTCAGCATAGAATTGCCAGACTGGTTCGAACTGACAAAGTCTATGGTTACTCAGATAACCACTCTGAACAATTGTAGTGAGCAGAATAGCATCTCAGAATGCACAGCATGTCAAACCTTGAGACGGATGGGCTACAACAGTAGTAGATCACGTCGTGCACTTTATTAGGACCATAGTGTTCCTAATAAAAACCTGGTGAGTGTATATCCAAAGTACAGGACAGTGTTTCCCCAGGACTGGTAGTAAAAGCCTCTGCAATGGAGGCCAAGTGTTCTGGGTCTGTGCAATTGTTTTTAATGACCGACACTAGGAGTGTAATGGTTCTCTGTGAAAAACCAAACCGTACGGTTCGCCACCCACGGTTCGGTAAGCATTTGCACCATGGCTCATCTCAAGTTTAATGACACATCTGGATCATACAGTTTGGCAAATAAAATAAAGCTCCAAATAGACATGCACAGTTATAACCTCTGCTAATGCACCTGTATCACTTTGTAGACACACTCTGCCTGTTTCACATGGGTCAACTTTCTACAGAGACAAGCTGTCCTATTAACTGTATGTTAAATCAGTTGATGACATCACAGTTCTGCACGCGTTAGTGTAAAGTTGAAAATGGCAAACTGAGAAAACAAGCCGCAAGATAGTGAAGCCCCTGCGTCATTCAAATCTCTTGTCTGGGAACATTTTCTTTTTGCAGTCAATCACAACAGTGATGGTCATAAAGCCTTTAGAAAACAGGCACTGTTTGCAGACATTGCTCAACGCGAGTGCCGTATACTGGTAATACATCGATGATTGATTATTTATTTACACCGACATCACCGAAACTGCACACAGATACACTCCCTTCCGTCTTTAAGGAACTCAGTGCTAGTTCTGACAGACATATAACAATAACTAAAGCACTTGGAGTGTTCATTGCCAAAGTTATGTTGCCATACTCCATTGATGAAGATGTGAGATTTCCACTTATGATTAAAACATTTGTGTTGCATCACAACGTCCCTTCTAGCATCCATTTAAAGAGCAAGGTTTTTCCTTCTATAGTGATGTACAGCTTCCGAATGTTGAATATATGTTGAGTTGAGTATGAAATGCACTTTATGTTGATGCATTTAGCATAAATGCAGGTATTAAGTTAAATGTTGAGTTAGTAATTAGAGAAAACAAATTTTTTTTAGTTAAGGGTCACAAACGAAAATTAACCATGGTTTTATTCAGTAATACTGTAGTAGCCATATAGTAACCATGATTTTACTATAGTAATATTGTAGTAGCCATGACTGAACTAACAATGACTGCTGTCACCTTTGATTTCTTGGCAGAAATCATAGTTTTGATACAATTAACCATTGTTTTACAACAGTAATGCTGTAGTTTCCATATAGTAACCATGATTTTGCTATAGTATTGTAACCATGACAGTAACCATGTTAATTTTGTGGTTGCTATGATTTTACTACAAATACCATGATTAAAATATGGTTACTGTAGTAAAATCATGGTGATTTGTAGTGAGGGCAAATCTCTTGAAGTGTTTGTTACTAAATAGAGTATTTTTACTTTGGATTTGGCAGTAATATATATATTTTTTCTGAACATAGCAAATACCGAACTGTCCAGAAACTGGAACCTTAAAACCGTGATACAAACCGAACCGTGAGAAATTTGAACCGTTACACCCCTAGACTACACTAACAGTAGTGGTATTTTGGTGCTTCCCAGATTTTTTGAGGAACTCCTTGGGTCAGTTTTTGTCATTTTTAGCCAGATTCAAGTAATTAGCCTCTCAACCTGATTGTCTGATCCGAGACGGTACAAATGTGGTGTTGTGCATGTTGTTGAGTCATTAGTCTGATAATGCAGTTTCCCAGTGTTAGGAACACCATGTGCTGTACCGTAAATGTACAGCTGCCTGCTTTGATATTACATCTCTTGTTTTTAAGACTGAAGAGAGTTGAGATGTGATATTCACAGATGTTCTCTTATGATTAAATTGTGGTGTGACGAGGAGGAGGGCATGGTCGGGCCGAGAGGATGCACGCGTGGCGCTGAGTTGCCCAATCGTCATATGCACGCACGCACGCACGCAGCAGTGTTCTGTAGTTCAGATCGTGATTACAAACTGCAAGCTTGTGACCTGATACAACGATTCAGGCAGAGGTCTTATGCTGAAGCTAATCGCTTCAAACATACGTCCCAATGTGAGTGCCTTAATAAAAGAACTTCAAAATCTACAGATACAAGGGTTAGTTGTGCTAGATGTGTATATAAACATATACTATATATTGATGTGATTGTTGTATTAGAGGTTTGTTTAGGTATATTTATGCTATATGTATGGTTGTTCATATATTCAGATTTGTTTTTCTTTTTTTAGGGTCATGTGACATTGTCATGTGATGCTGTCATGTGATTTCTTGATTGGTATACACAGGTGTATATATGGTTGTGTTGGTGAATGTCCAGTATTACTGTGGTGAGCTCAATACATTTTTTGGGAGCAGTATGCTGCCTTTCCTGGAGTTTTTGTGGATGTATGTTTTTGGTCATACACCTGTATTCATTAAATTGTTTGGATGTGCATGCTTTGTATGACTTTTTATCTAAATCTAAACCTCAAAACTGTGACAGAAAATGTGGCCCCATTCAGTTCAAAACTGGCTGCATTTAAAGAGTCAAATCTCCTCTTCAGAGCTCCGTCCTGCTGGAATGAATGAATCACATCACTCCTGTGTCTTGTGACTTGTGTGTAAAGTGCATCCGAGCTCTCTCATTAAATGCTGCTTGCTTTGAGTGGAGAAGAATGAAGGTCTTTCAGGCAACATCATGCAACGTTTTTGCTGCAATTACAGTGTTTTACTTGATAAACTACATTATATTTTATTTATTTTTTTGTAAGATAAGATGTCTATAAGACAGTTGATTCGGTGATGTCTGTTATTGGTTGTTTTCAGAATGGAATACTAACTAACTACTTATTGAATACTATTCAGTATATTATTTTAAAGCAATTGAAACAGTAGTTATTTTTGTTACATTTGTCACATGACATTTAATTCAGCAAGTGGCATTCAGTTCTCATTTTGGAAGGAAACACTGTTATTTTGCTTTTTTAATGCAAAGTTGGGTAAAAATATCTTAACACTTGGCAGTCCAATCAAATAATGAGACAAGACAAATAACAACAATTCAAGTTTCATTTAATGTCTACATGGCATTTGGAGCACCATTTACCATACTTGTACCAACAAGCAACCAATTCTACAATATTTGTTATGTTTAACATACTATTTATTTAGACGAAGTCTCATAAAATTTTAACATGCATAAAATGCATAACTTTTTTGTGCATTGCTTCAAAAATAGCCACAACAGTGACACAGCATAAAGAATATTTTGTGTAACTTTGATTTGTAACTAATAACTGTTGTTCGGCTATTATTATTAATAGTCACCTTCTTCTCAGACTGTTCGTCAATAAATCCTCTGTAAATAACACAGGTGTAACGAAGTGTGCAGGTATGAATGTGCATTTTTTATTTGGCCTAGATGAGGAGGTGCTAAAAACCAGCTCATATATATTTTTTTTTTTTCAAGTTCAGCTGAATTCAAACATGACAGAAACTAGTCACATCTGGTGAACACACTATTTGAAGTGTTTGTTTTGTTAGGGGTTCCAGCATGAAGTACTGAAACCCTAGTAATTGTAAGGATTTGTATTATTATTATGATTATTTTTCTGCCCTAAAACTGATCGTGCAGACCAAACCGTAAGGCCTAAAGATATGAAACTTTGGGGAATGGTAGTACTCTAGCTAGCTACCCAGACGACTTCGATCCCTGTCCTAGAGTCAAGTGCCTTACATACAAATCTCCGATTTCTTTTCCGTCATAAAAAATTTCCCAGCATTTTGGATTTTTCGCAAAACCTAGTTTTTCGAACTAGTCCTTGGCCAATTGCCAAAACCAGTGCAGAAAGATTCTCTGGAGTCCCATTATCAATAAGTATAAAAAAAGTTAACATTTTAAATGGAACGTCGCAGCGGTTCGCCAAAACATATGGAGTAGGCGTTTTTATTTAAACGGTTATAACTCTTGAACAGAATAAGATATTTTCACAAAATTTGGGACACTTATGTAGGAGGTCAGTCGGAGGACACATGAAAAAAATTGCGTTCATCTGCCTGTTGGTGGTGCTATAACAATCAGGAATGTAATAAATGCCATATCTCTCTGCCACTAACCTGATGGTTCTGAACGTTAAGGCACTTTATCATTGTTTTAGGTGCTAACAGAGTGTCTAATTAATACTTAATATCTGTTACGTATGTACTTAAAGGCACTTAAACGCTTGAACTCTGTTAATTGCTGCTTGCAGCTATATATATTGTTTGAATTGTCGATTATTTTCTCATCAGAATTTTGAGTGTGCACTGCCTCTGAGAATACGCTTGTGTTTAAATAAGTATTTAAATAATCTGTCTGTTTAACAGGAGATCTTCGAAGAGCAAAGCTCCACCTCCTCCACCGGTTCTGAAAGGCCTGGATGCTCCTCTGCTCAACCAGAAACTCCCAGCGTCCCCTCATCCAGCCATGGAGCAGAAGGAGAACCTACTGAAGCAGGAGCTGACACTGACTGTGGTCCTTCCTGGAGGAGTGGAGAAAACTACTGTGGTGCATGGCAGGTGAGGGGTGTTCCTTGAGTTGTGTTCTAGCTAGAACTGGACTTGTAAACTGCTGGGGAAGTTTCCATGCAGTCAACTCAGGAAAAAAGGTGAAGTTAGAAATGTACTTTAGACCTTTTTTTTTTAAAGAGAATATATAATTAATTAAGTTTTATATTATACATTTTTTTTTTGCTTTTTTGCATTTTACAAATGAATTTAACAAAGCAAGGTTTATTCGGAGATTAAAAAATTAATACTTAGGGATAAGGGTTTGTTGAAATCCCTAACTCAAAGGGGCAAATTCACTAAACAGTTGTGCCACTTTTATGAACGGTATTTCAGTGCACAAACCTGTGTCTTATTCACTAACCATCTGTAATCTTGTTGAAGCAGGCGCAATCAGCGCTGAAATAGTGCTGCGATTTGAGTATTTAAATGAAGTCATCGTCATTCCTTTCCATGGTAACACAGCTCCTTTATATATAAATTAGGCTGTTTATAGATTGCGCTTTATTCACAAAACTCTGTGCTATTTTCCCGGCGCAATTTACATTGTGCTATTATCGGAAAAGGAAAAAGGCGGTAAACCGAATTTTATGAGACGTTTGTGGACATTTAATATCGATCATGGCAGCAGTGATTCATCAAATAATGATCAAATGATGTTGAGTGTTATATAACCTGGCATATACCCAAATGCGTGGTGTAGTCAAGTGCACTTTCTGGATGTTAAAGCGATGATTCAGGAGTCTTGATCACAGTATTGGAGTGATGCTGCACAGTGCCGATCGCGGTGGTCTGCTCTTTGGCACTCAGAACTGGCCCATAAGATCACAATTGCAGTATGCAAACTGTATTCAGCACAGATTTTGCACAGTTTCCTCATCTACATAATTCCTAAATCGGCCACTAAACCAATGCAGGCGGCCCAATCAGTATTTTAGGTGCAAGTAATACTGATGCTTGCCTTTGCAATCACCACAAATATTTTGCAGATCTTTAGTTAAATTAAGAGCTCTTTAGTTTTTAAAAAACATTTTGGACTTCTGTATTAAAGATGTTGTGCTGTGAATTTGATCATGCAGATTTTTAGATGACTGCATGATCACACTTATGAAACTAATCAAATGATTGCTACAGTGAGTCAGATGGGTGGGGCTGCACATTTCATAAACCTCCTGCAGACGTTCTTGGTTTGTTTGGGCATGGTGATGTGATGTTTGGGCTCTGTTGCGATTTATCATTCCACACTTGAATGATGTCAATGGTTGCATCATTTGATGAAGGTGTGAGTATTCAGAGATTGGATTATCTATTTGTAGTTTTTTTAGGCTTTTACAGACAGACAGATAGACAATAATCGACAGACAGAGAGATACAGGAGATGGACAGACAGACAAACAGACAGAGAGACAGACCAACAGACAGACAGATAGATAGATTGACAGACAGAGAGATACAGAAGATGGACAGACAGACAGGCAGACATATAGATAGACAGACAGACAGACAGACAGTTAGAGACGAACGGACAGGAGATAGACAGACAGACAGACAGACAGACAGACAGACAGAGTGGATGGATGGACAGAATGGATAGAGAGACTGACAGACAGACAGACAGAGAGATACAGAAGATGGACAGACAAGCAAACAGATACAGTAGACAGATTGTCTGTCTGTCAGTCTGAGAGATACAGAAGATGGACAGACAGGCAGACAGATAGATAGACAGACAGACAGACAGACAGAGTGGATGGATGGACAGAACGGATAGAGAGACTGACTGACAGACGGACAGACATACAGAGATAGATAGATAGATAGATAGACAGAGAGATACAGAAGATGGACAGACAGACAGGCAGACAGATACAGTAGACAGACAGACAGACAGAGAGATACAGAAGATGGACAGGCAGACAGATAGATAGACAGACAGACAGATAGAGACGAACGGATGGGAGATAGACAGACAGACAGTGGATGGATGGACAGAACGGATAGAGAGACTGACTGACAGACAGACAGACAGACATAGATAGATAAATAGATAGATAGATAGACAGATCGACATACAGAGATACAGAAGATGGACAGACAGACAGGCAGACAGATACAGTAGACAGACAGACAGACAGACAGAGAGATACAGAAGATGGACAGACAGACAGGCAGACAGATAGATAGACAGACAGACAGACAGACAGACAGACAGAGTGGATGGATGGACAGAATGGATAGAGAGACTGACAGACAGACAGACATACATTTACAGACGGATGGACAGACAAAGACCAATACAAAGATGGACAGACAGACAGACAGATACATTGATTGATTGTTATTTCAAAGGTTTGTTACATTAATTTTGTGACATAACAAAATACACATAACGTGATATACAGTAACAGTGAGCTTTATGCTGGCAGATGACTAATCTCTAAAACTGAAACCAAATGTAATATATAAAAGGATTAATGATAAAATTCTTCACCTGCTTTGCTTCTAAATTTGCTGCCCAAACTATCTGGCCTCAATTTAATCGGGATTAAATTATTGGCTGTGTAGTAAGAGCTCTCTGATCCTGGAATTTAAAAAGCAGTTGGAATGCAGTGTGTGCCATAAGCTGTGTCTCTAAAGAAATTTCCACACTTTCAATATGCTGTATGTCCAGATAATAGGACATAGTGTTCTTTAAAGGCTTGCTGGACACGACAGAAAGGATACCACATTTAAACTGATCCGAATTGTTGTTTGTTATACACTTGTACAAACTGTATGCTAAACACCATGATTCATTTACTCGGTGTTGATGTAGGTGTTAAAGGGATAGTTCACCCAAAAATGAACATTCTGTTATTATTTACTCACCCATATATGTTGTTCTAAACCTACACTGGGGGCCAAAAGTTTGGAATAATGTACAGATTTTGCTCTTATGGAAAGAAATTGGTACTTTTATTCACCAAAGTGGCATTCAACTGATCACAATGTATAGTCAGGTCATTAATAATGTGAAATTTAAATTAAACAATAATACAAAAACATTTTTCAGAACTTCTTAAACTACTTCAAAGAGTTCTCATAAAAGAAATCCTCCATGTGCAGAAATGACAGCTTTGCAGATCCTTGACATTCTAGCTGTCAGTTTGTCCAGATACTCAGGTGACATTTCACCCCACACTTCCTGTAGCACTTGCCATAGATGTGGCTGTCTTGTCGGGCACTTCTCACGCACCTTACAGTCTAGCTGATCCCACAGAAGCTCAATGGGGTTAAGATCCATAACACTCTTTTCCAATTATCTGTTGTCCAATGTCTGTGTTTCTTTGTCCACTCTAACATTTTATTTTTGTTTTTCTCTTTCAAAAGTGGCTTTTTCTTTGCAATTCTTCCCATAAGGCCTGCACCCCTGAGTCTTCTCTTTACTGTTGTACATGAAACTGGTGTTGAGCGGGTAGAATTCAATGAAGCTGTCAGCTGAGGACATGTGAGGCGTCTATTTCTCAAACTAGAGACTCTGATGTACTTATCCTCTTGTTTAGTTGTACATCTGGTCTTCCACATCTCTTTCTGTCCTTGTTAGAGTCAGTTGTCCTTTGTCTTTGAAGACTGTAGTGTACACCTTTGTATGAAATCTTCAGTTTTTTGGCAATTTCAAGCATTGAGCCTTCATTCCTCAAAACAATAACTGACTGATGAGTTTCTAAAGAAAGCTGTTTCTTTTTTGCCATTTTTGATCTAATATTGACCTTAAGACATGCCAGTCTATTGCATACTGTGGCAACTCAAAAACAAACACAAAGACAATGTTAAGCTTCATTTAATGAACCAAATAGCTTCAGCTGTGTTTGATATAATGGCAAGTGATTTTCTAGTATCAAATTAGCAATTTAGCATGATTACTCCAGGATAAGGTGTTGGAGTGATGGCTGCTGTCTAGATTTGATCAAAAATGACTTTTTTCAAATAGTGATGGTGCTGTTTTTTACATCAGTAATGTCCTGACTATACTTTGTGATCAGTTGAATGCCACTTTGGTGAATTGAAGTACCAATTTCCTTCCAAAACAGCAAAATCTGTACATTATTCCAAACTTTTGGCCACCAGGGTATATGCAGTTCTTTTTTCTGTGGAACACAACATGAGTTATTTTTATTTATTTATTTTTTAAGAATCTTCATGCAGCTTTTTTCAGTACAATGACTGTTCTTCGTGACCACGGCTGTCAAGCTGCAAATAGGACAAAAAAACACATAAAAGTTTGCTATGAACTGTCATTGTTTAGAAAGGAGCATAAAGATTTATCAAAATATCTCCTTTTGTATTTTAATGAAAAAAATAAAACACACCAAATGTGTTTGTAATAACATGAGCGTGAGTATTTAATGAGAAACTTCTCATCTCTTTTAGCACCACAGATTAGCAACGTTCTGTCACAGTTATCTGGCTTAATGTGATCAAAGAGCTCGTGCATATAACTGTTCTTGTCATTACTTCAGAGATGAGTAGAGATTGTGCTGTTAACTTTGACATTTTCAAACTCCCCTTCAGGAGAGTCACATGTTTCCTGAGGCACATTCAACAGCAAAATATAATGAGAAAGATTTCCGTGAACTTTTTGCACCAGTGAAACACAGACCCCAGTGTTTCAAAGGAAAAATTCACCCAAAAGTAAAACTTTTCATCATTTACTCACCTTCTTTGTTCCAAACCTGTAAGTCTTTCTTTCTTCTGTGTTCCTTTCTACTTCTGTGTGTTTTTCAGCAAACCTATGATGGATCTGCTGGTAACACTTTGCGCGAAGTACCACCTGAATCCCTCTGCTCACACCATTGAGCTCATCACCAACAACAGGAACCATGTGAAATTTAAACCCAATGCCCTGATCGGAGCCCTGGAGGCAGAGAAGATCTTGCTGAAACCGAAAGGCATGGAAGATAAAAGCAAAAAGACAGGACCACAGATGCCAGAGGTACAGCACAAATGCTACCTCACTTGCTCACTGTATTTTACTATAGTAGGACGAGACTTGATTTCTTTTTTTTTTTTTTTTTACATCGGGTATTGATTGGATTGTTAAACTGGGTGTTACATATCAGAATGGAGCCAGGTGGTTGGAACGGTAAGGGTTTTTTTGGGTTTTTTTCAACGGTGTGACGTCTGTCGAAAAGATAAGATGTTTCAGAGGCGGAGCAAGTTATGGACTACTTGCACAACTGCTTTTGCGTTCTAAGTAGTGCGGCTCAGGCGCTTCCGGTTACAGCGTTCAGCGTGGCTACGTGCAGAGATTTATTCATGGGAAGGCAGATTCTTTTTTTTAGGGCTGTCAGTTGATTAAATCAATGAATCATATGTTAGGCGCTAACGGCACGTCTCAATTTTATAATTTGCTGAAATTTGCATCTCAATATATTGTTTCCTTTCCAAATGTAGCTAAACTCAGCTCCTGAATAATAAATCAAACATATACAACCTGCAGCAGTCTGGCCGTCTCATTAACACGTGTTTTATTCATTGATATTTCATACCAGTTGAGATTAAACGAGAAATTCCACCATACAACGATTTCAAATGACTTTTCTTTGGCTAAATGCCCCAGATGTATTTATTTCTAAATACATTAGCTGTTATCTTACTCTGACCATGCTTTAAAAATCAGAATGAAGCAGTTGTATTATCAAATTAAATAAATAAATAACTGCACTAAAATAAATTTAACCACACTACATATATTTAATCTATTTAAAACATTATAACTCATTATCTTTAGCAGCTCTTACTTGAGCATTTGCATTTCAACATTTATCGATATACAGTACTTTATATTTTACATTTACATTTATGCATTTGGCAGACGCTTTTATCCAAAGTGACATACGGGGCACTTATTACAGGGACAATCCCCCTGGAGCAACCTGGAGTTAAGTGCCTTGCTCAAGGACACAATGGTGGTGGCTGTGGGGATCGAACCAGCAACCAGTTATGTGCTTTAGCCCACTACGCCACCATACATACATTTAATAAAAATCATTTGCGTTTCGAGCTGATCTATGATTAAATGTCTGCTACAGACCTCCGTGTGGAGAAACGGTCAAATGCATGGAACAAGTCGAAATTATGCCACAAATTCTGTCAATTGAGCTAGCTTGTATTGAACCCGGAATATCCCTTGAATTAAACATTCAGATATGTCCAGTTCGTTACATACAGTGTCTTATTTATTTCAGATTTATTTTTAATGTTTTCATAAACACTTCTTTACCACTGGTTTGCATCAAATAAAATACATTAGTTATGTACTGTATGGTTAGCAAGATGTTTACTAAAGATGAGAAAGCATGATCATACTGCTTATATATGAACTTACTGTATCTAACAATAATAATTTGTAACAGAATGTATAAAAGATTTATATTCTATATATACTCTATTAATGTATTAACAATGTAGGAACAACAATTAAGTTATAAGTTGTTCATTAAATATAAATTAATGCTTTATAAATACTTTATTCCATGTTGTTATTATAACGTGTTACCAATTACAAAAACGAGCCGTTTTCAGAAAGCTGTTTGAAAACAATTCCTTTCAGTGGCACAGAAATTACACACTTTAGCTTTAAGAAAGTAAATAAGGTACATTTTGATTTCATGTTGGCTTTGAGCAGAAATGTTTCAAACAGTGTTTTATCTTTTCAGTTTAGTCATGATTGTGTTGTTTAGTCATGAGGAAAAGCAGTTCTGTTTTTCCACACCCTGTGAGGTTAGCCTGAAGAATCTCTTGATGACTCAAAGGGGTGGAGTTTGACCCGGCAACATACAAACAATCCACATCATAACCAATGGCAAATGTTTTGATTGGACACCAAAAATGAAAACATTTGGCTGTTTGTCTGATTCTATTAAAAAGAGTTATTTTGGAACAGCACCACACACACACACACAAACTCTTTATTCCAAAACCTAGCGAACTGCTGTCTACTGCCTTTATGGACAACCTTCTAAGGGCGTATTCACACGTGGCTCGTTTGGTGCATTTGTTTCAGAACCTGGTACGTTTTCTCCCTTTGTTCGTTTCATTTAGGCATACAGTGCTGTGGAAAAGTATTTGCCCCATCCTGATTTCTTCTGTTTTTGTGTATTTTTCATACTAAATTGTTTTAGATCTTCAAACCAGGTATAACATAAAACAAAAGCAACCGGAGTAAACACAAAATACAGTTTTCAAATATATATATATATATATATATATATATATATATATTATTGAAGCAAAAAAGTTATCCAACACCTATATCACCCATTTAAAAAACGAACTGCCCCCTTAATAGCTGGTTGTGCCACCTTTAGCAGCAACAGCTGCAACCAAATGCTTATGTTAACTGTGGTGGAATTTTTGGCCCACTCACTCTTCTTTGCAGAACTGCTTTAGTTCAGCCACACTGGAAGGTTTTCGAGCATGAACTGCCCATTTAAGGTCCTGCCACAGCATCTCAATCGTGTTCAAGTCAGGACTTTGACTAGGCCACTCCAAAACTTTCATTTTGCTTTTTTTGAGCCATTCAGAGGTGGACTTACTCCTATGCTTTGAATCTTTGTCTTGCTGCATAATCCAGATGCACTTGAGCTTCAACTCATGGACTGATGTCCGGATGTTAATCCTTTAGGATTTTCTGGTAGAGAGCAGAATTCATGTTTCCCTCAATTATTGTAAATTGCCCTGGCCCTGAAACAGCAAAGCATCCCCACACCATCACACTACCACCACCATGCTTGACAGTAGGTATGATGCTCTTTTTGTGGAATTATGTGTTTGATTTACTCCAGCTGTAATGGGACCCGTCTTCCAAACAGTTCCACTTTCGACTCATCGGTCCACAGAACATTCTCCCAAAAGCTTTGAGGATCATCAATGTGTGTTTTGGCAAAATTCAGATAAGCCTTAATGTTCTTCTGGGTTAGCAGTGGTTTTTCCCTTGCCATTCTTCCACTGATGCCATTTTTGACCAGTGTCTTTCTGATAGTGAAGCCATAAACAGTGACCTTTTTTTATGCGAGAGGCCTGCAGTTCCTTGGATGTTATCCTTGGTTTTTTGTGACTTCCTAGATGAGTTGTCGCTGTGCTCTTGGCGGAATTTTGGAAGGCCGGCCACTTCTGGGAAGGTTCACTACTGTGCCAAGTTTTCTCCATTTGGAGATAATGGCTCTCACTGCAGTTCTTTGGAGTCATTTACATTTAATCATTTAGTAGACACTTTTATCAAAGCAACTTACAAATGAGGAAAACAATAGAAGCGATTCATCTATATTAGATAATATACAACAGTTAGTTCTGGTCCTCGAATCTGATTGGACGAGAGATGTTCCATGAGCACTGATGGTCTCACACCATCAGCACTCAGACGCTTCACTGTGTGTATCACTCCGCTTGTGTTCATGCCATTCTAAACTAAAGTGTAAGAGCAGTGCAGATGTGTTAAGTGCTACTGTATGTGTCTCTTTTTACATGTATTTTTTTTTTATACATTACATATGTTAGCCAGCAGGTGGTGGCAAAAGACCATTTTTGTGTGTAATATGAGCCATTTAGGTGACGTGAAGTGAATCCTCGTCAGCCAGTGTTTACATACAACAGCGCTCCATGATCGCTCGTATTACTACTACACTACTAAAGCTAGGAAATAGCTTTAAATGGCTTTAAACGAACAAATTCAGCATTACGGCTCATCACAGCTGAGAGACACAACAGACTGATTAATTACATTGGAGAGGACATACTGTTTAAAATGGCGGAGGATATTGCGGTTTCTATAGTGAATGGCTCTTGTGCACTGGCTACCGTGAAATAGGGAGAAATACCCACGCTTGGACGGCTACTTTTCCACTGAGAAAGCTGATGTTCAGAAAGCTGACAGCATCTCTGCTTGGGTGTGGCAACAGGTGATCGCACATGCTCCTCTCTCTCTCTCTCTCTCACTCACACACACACACACACATCCATCCTTGTTTATCCAGTAACTATGTAGAAACAGCACAAGCTGTGATACTATTTCTGAAGTGACATTTTTGAATTACTAACGAAGGCTTGGACGCATCATTTGGTTTGAACCAGCAATGGCAGATTCTGATCCGTTGCGTAAGAAAGTAGTTCCATGCACAAATGCATTTTTTATGACCATACTCAGTTTTTCTTAATTTTTTTTAATTTACTTGTTCATTGAACTGTTGTATATAAGCAATATCACACTCGCAATCGTGCTATATGGCCATAAATCAGCACTGCTATGATTACCTACAGCCAAATCACAGCAGTGCTGATGTAGGGCCATATCGCACTCTTAATTAATTTGAGGTAATTTTAGTACAATCTTTTTCTTCAGATAGTAGCAACACACTGGTACCTTGGCATCAGCAACTTTTTGAAAGATAATTTTTTTTTTTTTTATGTGGCTCTACTCTGAAGATTTTGTGTGCGTGTATGCAAGCACACGAGAAAGGAAGAGGGCGAGCACTGTGATCATGAAAACAGGCACTTTTCAATGCAGAAATAATGCAAAAGCAACTAATTATGGAAAAAATAACCATGATGTAAATTTTACAACTCATATCATCAGTGTGTCGGACAACGTTTATTTGCAGCGCAACCTCTGATAGGAACGAGCATTCTGTACCATGCAGTGATGTTTTTCATGAGCGTGACAACACTAGAAAATTTGTAACAGTTAACACATTTTTACAGGTATATCAATTTCACAGGTATATCAATGGATGCGCTAAATCCCACAGCACCCAAACATTGTGACAGTTTGCTCACATTTGACTTTTACTGACACAGTTTTGGTTTGTTTTGAAATGTTGCTTTGAGAAAGAGAACTGATCCAAGAAGAAAATACAGCAATGTAACAATTTTAGCCCTTGTTTCAGAACAAATCAAACGAGCTACAGGTCTGAAAATGCCTGAATATTAGAAAGGGAACCTTATAAGTGACCAATTTGAATCGTTTTAGTTTGACAACAACTCTGTGCTCCATACACAAAAGGCTCTACATGCAAAGCACATGGGTTTCTGCTAAGTTTGACGTTAGCATGTTGCTAAGCTAATGATGTAATATGCTAATAAAATACATTGCACACACAAATATTGGTTAAGCGTTCCATTTTAATTGGAATTTAAATGGAATTGTAATAAAAACATTTTTTTTTATGTGGAATTACATTTTTATTAGATTGAACTAATTCAATACTAATTCCAGATTCAGTACTTTTTCCGTAATAGGTTTTGAATGAAATATAAATATATACATAATCAACACTTTCTCTCACTTTGTCCACCATTTCAGATGTTTTTTTGTTGTTGTTTTTTTTCACTGAGCTCACCAAAATGCATAGGATTGCATTCTCTATAAAGGATACATGCAATGCTACATTTTTAACAAACTTTGCATCGGGACGTGGCTATGCCTTAAAGTCGCCATGAAACGGAAGTTATGACCGACTGTCTTGTGACGAATTTCCGAGTGAAACGGCTTTTCGAACGAGAACAATTTTTAGGGTGGGAACAAGTTTGTTTACCTTAGGACAAGGCTGGAGCCGTTGTGCAAATATAGATGAATGTGAAACAAGCGAGTAGAAGCTAATTTGTCCATGTTTTGAATCACAAAACACTAAGCATAAAGAATAAAGAACACTTACTCGAGTGGTATATCCTAGAAACCTCCGTCCGCAGAAAAATATAAATAAGCTCCAGCGAGTTTCCTTTCGTCCAGCATCGGCATCAGCGTGTCTTATTTAGAAGTCATTATTCCTGAATGATGAATAATACAAGATACAATAATACAATAATACGAAGACAATTACCCTCCACTGTGAGAGCTTCAGAAGGCTGAAAGGTGATAATGGTAAGTCAAAACGAATTTTTAAGCGATTCTTATCGTAAAATCTGTTTGGAATTGACCCTACAGCATGGATTGTGCTCCTTTCGAAGTACCCTGCAAAGGCATGATCAGCGCCAGTTAGAACACAGCCAGACATGCTAAGGGAGGGAGTGTTCTTGTTCTAGAAAGCATTTGATTGGACAAAGTTTCTCAGGCACTTTGTGTTGTCATGACTGTGCCTCGGTCTGTCAAGCCAGAAGAGAGAGACTGCTGATTTTGAATGCTTATATCTTCTGAAAACAAATGTTGTCAGCATTTGTAAGTACACTAGCATATTGATACACTTAAAAGGAATAAATATAGACTAAAATGATGCCTACTTATTACACTAGGTTTTAGAATAGAGCCACTCACTCTCTTGCAGTACTCTCTCACGCTTACTCAATTTGACCTCTCCTGTCTTTTAGGCAACAGTACGACTAGTGATAAACTACAGGAAAACACAGAAAACTATTCTCAGGGTGAGTCCACGGGTTCCTCTACGAGAACTGCTGCCCGCTATCTGCGAGAAATGTGAATTTGATGTGTACACCACAGTTTTATTACGAAATGTCCATTCTGAAGACACTTTGGACCTGAGCGGCTCCCTCAGTGACTTTGGCCTTAGGGAAGTTTATGCAAAAGACACCAAAGGTCAGAACCCGCTGATTGTTTGTACTGAGTACATTAAAATGACTCATATTAAATCATGCAGGACCGGTTTTCATAAGGTGACATTGAGATACTCTGTATTACATATCCAAAGTGTTTTTAATATATTGCACTCTTGTGTTTTTTTCTCTTTTTTTTTTTCTCACAGTTATTAGCCCTGGAAGTCCTGGAAGTCTTCCACCATCTCCTACTCGCTCAGGTAAGTGACCTAAACATATAATGTTTTCCATTTTTAAGGAATAGCTCACCCAGTAATGACATTTGTTTTTATTTACTCACCTTCACATTGTTCCAAGCCTATATGTTGTTGTTGTTATTGTTTTTCCTGTGAAACATCAAAGGTGAATTTTTGATATATGTGTGTATATAAGATTCTTCGAACATTCTCCTTTTGTGTTCCACTGAAAAAAAAGAAAAATAAAGGTCATTATTTAGAGTAAATAATGACAGAGTTGTTTGGCTTAACTATTCCTTTAAGCACCTTTATTCATTGTAAGCATGTCTAACTGCAATACACATCCCTAACTGCATTGAATTACAGAAATAATTCATCGTGGAAAAGACAAAATACAGAAGGAGAATAAAGGACTGTTCGGCTTATTTAGAAAAGGAAGTAAGAAACAGTCGGAACAGGTGAGTAATGGAATCTTATATGTCTCTTGCAGGAAGTGATAATGCTGTGCAAATTGACATTTAAAGGGATAGTTCATCCAAAAATGAAAATTGATTGTCATCATTTACACAACTGTCAATTTTTGGCATCACTGATGTCAAATCTGGCGTGACATATTTTGACTCACCATATCTGAATATGGGTGTATGTTGTCATGCCCTTTTTTTTGGTCTGGATCAAAACAATTCACACAAAATAGTTACTGGAATACACCTCAAATATGATGAACATGCTTTTAATTTCTGATGTCAAAATCATTTTGATATTTGATATTTATTTTCTGGGTCTAAAAGTAAAACTGTAAGTGGTTTAACTGTCTGGAGGCAGTAAATAATAATAATAATAAAAGTATCATTAAAAGCTGGAATTTATGAAAACAAGAAATATTGGCTTAAGTAGTTTATGTAAATTTAGTTAACACTTTACAGTAAGGTTCCATTTGTTAACATTAGATTACATGATCTAACACTGAACAATACTTTCACTGCATTTATGAATCTTGGTTCATTTTAATTTAAACAAACTAATACATTTTTTAAATTGAAAGTTGTATATGTTAACATTAATGCATCATGAACAAACAGTTTTTTATAAACTAACAGTACCTTATAAATGCTGTAAAAAATATATTGTTCATTGTTTGTTCATGATAATTAATGCATTAACTAATGTTAACAAATGAAACCTTATTGTAAAGTGTTACCATTATTTATTTTAAAAAAAAAAGCAGTGATACAATTTTGTTATAAAATGTTATTCATATTTGAAAAACATTTGTTCACCAAATCAAAGTCAGGTGGTGTAATGATTTTTATATATATATATATATATATATATATATATATACACCGTTTAGCCACAACATTAAAACCACCTGCCTAATATTGTGTAGGTTCCCCTCGTGCCGCCAAAACAGCACCAAACTTGAAAATCCCAAGAGATCAGCAGTTACACAAATACTCAAACCTGCCCAACAATCATCCATATCTAATCAGCCAATCGTGTGGCAGCAGTGCATAAAATCATGCATATACGGGTCAGGAGCTTCAGTTAATTTTCACATCAACCATCAGAATGGGGAAAAAATTTGATCTCAGTGATTTGGACCATGGCATGATTGTTGGTGTCAGATGGGCTGGTTTGAGTATTATATATATATATATATATATATATATAATTTGGTATTTGTTCTTGTCAAATGGAGTAACCCTGAGAAAACTTTTTGATATCTGTGACTCAAATTATATTGTTTAAAAAAAAAAAAAAACTTTCAAATTATGTTTGAAAACTTAATTGAGATTAAAGAGTTGTGTTGTGTACACTCGTGTACTCAAGGTACAAGTAATCTAATACCTTTTACCTGACGGTTACACCACTGGACATTTTTGAAGTCATAAAATTCCCTTTTTTTGTTGTTTTTTGTTTTTGTTTTTGCTTTTTTAGAAAATGCTAATGGTTATATGTTTTTCAAAAATGTACGAAACCAACATGGACACAGAGATTACACTTCTACAAACTAGACACATGTTTTGAACTAGAGTTTTAAATATTTATCATCGACAAACATATTTGTCAATGACCCATATGTGCGATTGTGAATGAGATTAGAGTGATTCCAAAGGGAAGATTATCAGACTGATATGTCGTTATATGACTGCTGTTGTGGTGCTTTTTGTCACTTTTGAAGCTTGACAGCCCTTAATAACCATTCCCTTTTATTGTATGGATAAGACTAGCTTCAACATTCTGCTAAACTTCTCCATTTTGTGTTCCATGGAAGAAAGAAAATCAAACAGGTTTCGAACGACAAGGTTTGATGAGTAAATGAAGACAGATTTTTCTTTTTTTTTTAATCCATCCCTTTAAAGGTGAGGTCAAAGGCATGTGTGTTTGTGTAACTTTGTAGACATTCTCTGAGCACCAGTGGTCATATTTGTTTTTTTTTTGCAAATTGGCAAAGTCTTTACTTGCCTGTGATTGGGGTTGTGGCATTGGTTGGGAGTGTGCTGACTTGTGATTGGTTGTCTCTCTTTGAAGTCAATGACCGTGAGTGCACCAGCATCGCCAGTGCACAGAAGACAGAGGCCAGTCAGTATGAGTTCTTTAAGTACTTATTCGCCAATGTACGATTCAAACACCATGCCCTCGGACACGCCAAAGAAGAGAAGAGCCCCGTTACCACCTTGCATGATGTCACAGAGCATGCCAACGGACCTCAGTCATCACCAAGGCAACGCTCAAACCCCAGCACATCCTGATGGCAACCAGGTATGTCGACTGTTCTGGGCTATAGTTAATAATTACATGGACAACTTGTTTCGAACATACAGTGGGGAACAAAATCTGGAACCACATTGAGAGAAAATGGTGTATATGGTGTAGAAGGAATATTTGTAACATTGACCATGTTAATTCTTTGTTCAGATGGTCAGATTTTCTTGGTTCCTTTGAAGCACACATGATGCTCTGTGGAACATCTTCAAATCATGCTGGATAACAGGATAATTAGGTCTTATTCATGCCAGCTTGAGTGCTTGCTGTCTTTGTGCAAAAAGGTGGAATACCAAATACTGCCAAATTCTGAAATTCAGACCAATGCTGATGCGGTTATGATAAGAGGTCGACCGATATTGGATTTTGCATATACCGATAACTAAGGTGTGGGGAGAATGGAAACAATTAATTATTATTAATTGTACATAATTGACTGTTAAAATTTTTCTTAGTCTTTCCATTCTGTGATGGGGTGTCCCAGACAAAAGTCCAAAATGAATGAAATCCCAGATGCAGTTGCGCACCAAAATCAAATAATATGCGGAATATACATATATATATATATATATATACATATATATATATATATATATATATATATATATATACTGTCGTAGTTGATGTTTGGCGATTACGATAGTTCCAAAAGCAACTATCGGTGCCGATTAATCGGTAAAACCAATAAATCGGCCAACCTCCAGTTATAATGGTAATATAATTGCCAGTTAAAATCTTTGTATTTATTTAGAAAATTACAATTAAAAGTTAGAAGCAAAATCAAAGCATTTTGCTAGTAGTCTCAAAATTTTGGTATCCACTAAAACTACCAGTCAAAACTTTGGACAGTCAAATCAAAACTCATCCATTAAAAAAATATATAATTATAAAATAATAATAATGGACCCCTTTCACAGACTGTTATGATGCATTTCTGCCTTATTTAGCAGCATAGACCTAGCAAACTTTTTCATATTTGAATTCTTTTTATAATTTAGTGTACATTTATAACATAATACATTGCATTATATTACCCTGGAATACGTTTTGAAAAATGGGTTACAACAGCTGCCATGAGATTTCTAATACTGCTGCTGAGAGAGTAATGTTAGTTTCGTAAGGAAATTCAGACATAGACACAGTTTATATTTGTCTAATTTTAAGCATTTAACGAAACCATTTGAAGCATTTAACCATAAGCCTTTAAATCAAAAGTTTTTTAATGTCATGAGAAACAAATTCAGTCAAGTGTGTGCAACCTTTTGACTGCTAATGTAAGTGGGCCTTTATTAGGAAACTCTTTCATTTGGGAAAAAAAGAGGCCACACAACCTATTATTTCATGACCTGAGTTCAAAGACCAAGACTGAATGTACATATAAACTGCACTCTGCAAATACAGCGATTGTTTAAACTTTGCTTTTACAGTATTTGTTTTGTTTCTACGTAAACTCTTCGCTGGGTTGAGTCATTTCATCACCTTGTCATTAGGGAATGCGGTTACATTTTCCACAGTTAAATATTTATTGCTGTACCCCTGCCTGCTTTCCAAAGCATATGGCCCCCTTGAGCCGCGGATCCTCGACAGAGTCGTCCTTCAAGAAGACGTCCACCAAGCGGAAGGCCCCACCGCCCCCTACCTTGACCAGCATCGCCCCTCATGATGAAACTACACAGGGAAAAGACTTGACAGGTTAGTTTGAAGGCTCTGTATATATGTTACACAGAACCCTGCAAAAAATGTTCTTGTGTTTACCAACCATATGTTTCATCATTTTTTCCTGGGTTAAAAATGCTGGCAGTTTTCATGCATGATCATCCAAACCCGGTAAGATATTTAGAACTATAGTTGCAACTGCCATAGTTCCCTTTGAAATATCAGGGAATTTTAAAATTGTGTTTTCCAGGCCTGGAAATGTCAAGGAAATTAATATAAATGAATTTGTGAAGTGAGTATAAATTTGTCTTGTTCTTCTCTGCTCTAAAATATTTGATTGCCCTTTTATTGTAGAGTAAAATACAAAAGAGCTTGCAAGCCATAGTGATATCTGATTTGTCAGTGAATGGTTTTTGAGTCTTAATTATAAACTAATTATAAATGAATTATAAACAAAACTAAAAAAAAATGTATTCTTTGAAACTGTTCACAAATCAGTCTAAATGATTCCAAATGGGTCTGAATCAACAGGGTTGTTTTTTGTTGTTGTTGTTGTTGTTTTTTTTAATGTGTATCCATCCAGTAATTCCAAACACCTGTTAATGTCATGGAAAAGTCTGGGAAATTCATTGGACAAAAAGAATGGTAACATTGGTAATAAAAAATAGTACAAGAAGTATTGACTTCATCGTTCCCTTTATTAAATATTTAGGATAAATCTAAAACATTTCTGCCAAAATACAACCGTTACTACAGTAAAACCATGATAAAATGTTGCAAGGGTGGTGAAAAGCCTTATTTATGTTTTTGAATGGCACAGCATTTCCTCCTCTTTTGCTCATCAGTGTTATTTTGAAGATCAGACCTGCTGAGCAATTTGAGGTATTCTCTCAGATTAAGTGCTTCTCATAAAAAGCTCAGAATGGGAGATACAGACAGTCATTGTAGGGGAGAAATGCACTAAATATTATTAGATTAATATTTTCAGGATAAAATGCTGGACAAATTATGTGCTTACAAATCAAAATGTAGTATAATGGCTATTTCATAATGCATTACACTTATTAAACCAACTGATGTGGTTGGTGAAAGTAAATTAGAGGATTTTGTTTATGTTGAGCATGAAAGAGCTTGAATGACCATAGCAGTTGTACTTTGAACAGGATGTAAACACAGAGGGAGGTGTACTGGAGGTGGGCATTTGGGGACAGCGCAAAGGCACCAGTGTGTGTTGACTGTCACTTTTTGTATGTTTTGTCACCGCCTTGTGGTTGAACAGATACAACACCTGTTTGATTTGCTCTTCCAAGAGCACAAAGTACTAAAAAAACACTTGCTTTGCTTTCAGTCTCCAGGTAAAAGGTCACCCCGACTGTAACCCACAACTTAGACTCTGAATTGGAACTTCACTCTGCAATGAAACAGATTAGATGTAGACTCTGAGAACCTGCAATGAAAGCACATAAAATGGGCTCTCTTCCTAAATCTAGTGAGCTGCCTACCTAGGCAGCTTTTAGAGGCATGAAGATTTTTCCAAAAGGTAGGCGGTATTGTTATGGTGCCTTGTAAAATCCCTCATTTTGGCCATATTCTAAGGCAGCATCACCCGGATCTTTCACGGAGAAGGCAATCCTAGAATGAATTGCGATGGCATCAGTTAAAAAAAATAGATTCAAGAAGACTGACCAAGCAAGAGAAATTTTGATAATAAATAAAGGTATTTCATTCAGTGCTAAAAAGTAGCAATATAAAATATTTAAATGTAATTAAAAACAAAAATGGACTATAATGTCGTTAGCTAAGCAGCATGATAATGGGAAACCCTATTGAAATCAGTTGTGATTCGAGTCTCCCTTGCGCTTCGCGTGAGGAACACTATTTGTGTAGAGCGTTGCAAATCAATCGTTTATGAGGTTCCATGATGGTTAGGATGATGCCTAAACAGCCATTCACACCGAACATGTAATTCTGCTGCAAAATGTCTTGACACGGTGTCTTAAAAAACTTGCTGGTCCTCCGTTAGACCGTTGTCACAGATGTCCGTCTAGTGCATGTTTACATTTTTTTTTTAAACTATTAAAACAGTGTACAGATGCAAAAACACATTCGGGGTGAAGGGCACCTAAGAAGGCAGCTGCCTATGTTGGCAATAGGTATCTAGGCAGCTCACTAGGTTTTGGTACAGAGCTGAATTCTGCTTGAGTTTGGTGATGACTGGGCTGGTGAGAATTTACTGGATGTAAGACTGTGGTTATAAATGTTTGCAGCTGAATTAATTAGACTGTTTCTCACACACATACAGGCACATGGTTGCAAATGGGCCACAGCCGTGGGGTGCGTGTGTGTGTGTGAATGTGTGTTTCTCCAGGGTGTAAACAGAGCTGTGACATTTCATCAGATGTGTTATGAGAGCAGACGTGATTGCAAAAGCTTTCACCCTGAATTCTTGCTCCCTAACTATTCTCTGTCTAAGATAATTTCCGCTTAACAATTTTATACCAGCTATCTCAGCTTAATATCCAGAGACAACTTTAAGTAAGCCATTCATGTTGATTTCCACAAAAAGTGTTACTCTGTGGCATCATCAAAACATTGCTCTGTTTGTTTGAGCATTCCAAACAGCCCGACAAAGCAACCAATGCCATGACTTTGGGGCGGAACTATCTGTTTGTTGACCAATGTGAGACGGGATGAGTATACAGGAATTCTGTTTGAAAAACGGTGCTTAGTTTTGCAATTCCATTGCATGCTCCGACTGTTTCTGTGAGTGAGTCTAGGAGTTTGAGTCTGATTTGTGAGTCTTTTTGTCTGATTTATTAAATAGCACCATCTCACTGAAACCGAGTCATTCGTTCGTGATTTAGACTACACTGATTGTGCGGTGTGTTTGTTGTTGCATGTAACCAGCGAGGACGACGCAACGTAAAGATGTGTTGTTGATTAATTGTCTTTGAATTATCTCACAATGGCTAGTGACATTTTCTGCTCATGTTTACTTTTGACTGCAAACTGCAAACTCAAACAAATAGATAAATAAATATAAATAGATACAAAAATGTCTTTTAGTGCTATAGATTCAATGTTATCACATCGCCAACACTGGATAGGGATCCAGGAAACAGAGTGTTTTATCAAAGTATTTTATTACAATGTTCCATTAAAAAAACTGAAACAAACCTCATGAAAATCATTTATCTATCTATCGATCATTGAAGTCAGAAGTTTACATACACCTTAGCCAAATACATTTAAACTCAGTGTTTCACAATTCCTGGCATTTAATCATTGAAATCATTCCCTGTTTTAGGTCAGTTAGGATCACTACTTTATTTTAAGAAAGTGAAATGTCAGAATAATAGTAGAGAGAATTATTTATTTCAATGTTTATTTCTTTCATCACATTCCCAGTGGGTCAGAAGTATTTGATAGCATTGCTTTTAAATTGTTTAACTTGGGTCAAACGTCTTGGTAGCCTTCCACAAGCTTCTCACAATAAGTTGCTGGAATTTTGGCCCATTCCTCCAGACTGAACTGGTGTAACTGAGTCATGTTTGTAGGCCTCTTTGCTCGCACACGCTTTTTCAGTTCTGCCCACAAATTCTCTATCGGATTGAGGTCAGGGCTTTGAGGTGGCCACTCCAGTACCTTGACTTTATTGTCCTTAAGCCATTTTTCCACAACTTTGTATGTATGCTTGGGGTCATTGTCCATTTGTAAGACACATTTACGACCGAGCTTTAACTTCCTGGCTGATGTCTTGAGATGTTGCTTCAATATATCCACATAATATTCATTCCTCATGATGCCATCTATTTTGTGAAGTGCACCAGTCCCTCCTGCAGCAAAGCACCCCCACAACATGATGCTGCCACCCCCATGCTTCACGGTTGGGATGGTGCTCTTCGGCTTGCAAGCCTCACCCTTTATCCTCTAAACATAATGATGGCTAAACAGTTAAAATTTTGTTTCATCAGACCAGAGGACATTCTTCAAAAAGTAAGATCTTTGTCCCCATGTGCATTTGTAAACTGTAAACTGTCTGGGTTTTTTATTGCGGTTTTGGAGCAGTGGCTTCTTCCTTGCTGAGTAGCCTTTCAGGTTATGTCGATATAAGACTCGTTTTACTGTGGATATAGATACTTGTCTAATTGGTTCCACCAGCATTTTCACAAGGTCCTTTGCTGTTGTTCTGGGATTGATTTGCACTTTTCGCACCAAACTGTGTTCATCTCTAGGAGACAGAATGCGTCTTTTTCCTGAGCAGTATGATGGCTGCATGGTCCCATGGTGTTTATACTTACATACTATTGTTTGTACAGATGAATGTGGTACCTTCAGGCATTTGGAAATTGCTCCCAAGGATGAACCAAACTTGTGGAGGTCCACAATTTTTTTCTGAGGTCTTGGCTGATTTCTTTTGATTTTCCCATGATGTCAAGCAAAGAGGCATTGAGTTTGAAGCTAGGCCTTAAAATGCATCCAAACCTCCAATTGACTCCAATTAGGCAATTAGCCTATCAGAAGCTAATTGGCTAATTGCCTAAAGGCTTGACATAATTTTCTGGAATTTTCCAAGCTGCTTAAAGGCACAGTTAACTTAGTGTATGTAAAATTCGGACCCACTGGAATTGTGATATAGTCAATTAAAGAAGCCCTATTATGCTTTTGGGGATTTTATCTTTCCTTTAGTGTGTAATATAGCTGTTTGTGCATGTAAAAGGTCTGCAAAGTTACAAAGCACAAAGTCCACACCAAAGGGAGTTACTCTTTCCCACAGAAAACACTGCTCCTGAACTTCCTGAAACGCCTGATTTGCAGTCCAGCCATTACTACCGTGACTTAGCTATGTCACTATGTAATACATTTGCATAATGCCCGCCTAAGGGCTACTTCTGTAAGGGGGCGTTATGGGGCGTTACATTTCCGACACATGCTCTAATTGTTGACCAATCACAACAGATTGGGCCAGCTGACCAACCAGAGCAGACTGGACTTTTCGGAAAGGGGGGGTTTTAAAGAGACAGGAGCTACAACAGAGCGTTTCAGACAGAGTGTAATTATAGGTGGCATCAATGTACAGTATGAGAAAAACAATGTGTTTTTTGGAACAATAAAGCATGTAAACCTATTCTAGTAGACCCCCAAAATAAAATTATGAACCTGTAAATGAGCATAATATGGGCTCTTTAAAAGTGAAACAATCTGTCTGTAAACAATTGTTGGAAAAATGATTTGTGTCATGCACAAAGTAGATTAGTTTGCTAATATAAATTTGTTGAGTGGTTAAAAAATTAGTTTTAATGACTTCAACCTAAGTGTATGTAAACTTGCATCTATCTATTTGTTTATTTGTCTGTCAGTCTATTTATTTGTCTGTCTCTCTCTGGCTGTCTGTCTATTTATCTATCTGTCTGTCTGTCTATCTATCTATTTATCTATCATTTATCTGTCTGTCTGTATCTATCTGTCTATCTATTTTTTATTTGTCTGTCTGTCTGTCTGTCTATCTATCTTTCTATCTATCTATCTATCTATCTATCTATCTATCTATCTATCATTTATCTGTCTGTCTGTCTGTCTGTCTATCTGTCATTTATCTGTCTGTCTGTCTGTCTGTCTGTCTGTATTTATGTATCTGTCTGTCTATTTATTTGTTTATTTGTCTGTCTATTTATTTGTCTGTCTCTCTCTGGCTGTCTGTCTATTTATCTGTCTGTCTGTCTATCTGTCTATCTATCATTTATCTGTCTGTCTGTCTGTCTGTCTGTATCTGTCTGTCTGTCTATTTATTTGTCTGTCTCTCTCTGGCTATCTGTCTATTTATCTGTCTGTCTGTCTATCTATCTATCTATCTATCATTTATCTGTCTGTCTGTCTGTATGTATCTATCTGTCTATCTATCTATTTGTTTATTTGTCTGTCTGTCTATTTATTTGTCTGTCTCTCTCTCTGGCTGTCTGTCTATTTATCTGTCTGTCTGTCTATCTATCTATCTATCATTTATCTGTCTGTCTGTCTGTATGTATCTATCTGTCTATCTATCTATTTGTTTATTTGTCTATCTATCTATCTATCTATCTATCTATCTATCTATCTATCTATCTATCCATCTATCTATATCATTTATCTGTCTGTCTGTCTGTATGTACGTATCTATCTGTCTATCTATCTATTTGTTTATTTGTCTGTCTGTCTGTCTATCTATCTATCTATATCATTTATCTGTCTGTCTGTCTGTCTGTATGTACGTATCTATCTGTCTATCTATCTATTTGTTTATTTGTCTGTCTGTCTATCTATCTATTTGTTTATTTGTCTGTCTGTCTGTCTGTCTATCTATCATTTATCTGTCTGTCTGTTAGTATGTATCTATCTGTCTATCTATCTATTTGTTTATTTGTCTGTCTGTCTATCTATCTATTTGTTTATTTGTCTGTCTATCTATCTATCTATCTATCTATATCATTTATCTGTCTGTCTGTCTGTATGTATGTATCTATCAGTCTATCTATCTATTTGTTTATTTGTCTGTCTGTCTATCTATCTATTTGTTTATTTGTCTGTCTGTCTGTCTATCTATCATTTATCTGTCTGTCTGTATGTATGTATCTATCTGTCTATCTATCTATTTGTTTATTTGTCTGTCTGTCTATCTATCTATTTGTTTATTTGTCTGTCTGTCTATCTATCTATTTGTTTATTTGTCTGTCTGTCTGTCTATCTATCATTTATCTGTCTGTCTGTTAGTATGTATCTATCTGTCTATCTATCTATTTGTTTATTTGTCTGTCTGTCTATCTATCTATTTGTTTATTTGTCTGTCTGTCTATCTATCTATTTGTTTATTTGTCTGTCTGTCTGTCTATCTATCATTTATCTGTCTGTCTGTTAGTATGTATCTATCTGTCTATCTATCTATTTGTTTATTTGTCTATCTATCTATCTATCTATCTATCTATCTATTTGTTTATTTGTCTGTCTGTCTGTCTGTCTATCTATCATTTATCTGTCTGTCTGTCTGTATGTATCTGTCTGTCTATCTATCTGTTTGTTTATTTGTCTGTCTATTTATTTGTCTGTCTCTCTCTGGCTGTCTGTCTGTCTATCTATCTATCTATCTATCTATCTATCTATCTATCTATCTATTTATCTATCATTTATCTGTCTGTCTGTATCTATCTATCTATCTATCTATCTATCTGTCTATCTATTTATTTGTTTATTTGTCTGTCTGTCTATTTATGTACAGGATTTATCTATTTGTTTGTCTGTCTGTCTGTCTATCTGTCTGTCTGTCTATCTATCATTTATCTGTTTGTCTGTCTGTCGGTATGTATCTACCTGTCTATCTATTTGTTTGTTTGTTTGTCTGTCTATCTGTTTATTTATCATTTATCTATCTGTCTGTCTGTCTCTGTCTCTCTATCTATCATCTGTCTGTCTATTTATGTACAGGATTTATCTATTTGTCTGTCTGTCTATCTATCATTTATCTGTCTGTCTGTCTGTCTGTATGTATCTATCTGTCTATTTATTTGTTTATGTTTATTTGTCTGTCTGTCTATTTATCATTTATCTATCTGTCTGTCTGTCTCTGTCTCTCTATCTATCATCTGTCTGTCTCTATCTGTATGTCTGTCTATTAATTTGTCTGTCTCTGCCTGTCTGTCTGTCTGTCTTTCTGTCTCTCTCTTTCTCCATCTCTCTCTCTCTCTCTCTTTTGAATTTAAAGGGACTTGAGGATTTGAGTTTATACGAAGTAGAGAGCAAGTTATTGAACAAAAGTTGTGTAAAAGTTTTAAATAAAGAATTATGAAAGGGAAGAGCTGATACAGTGCGGAGAGAAAAATTGAGTGTTTACGATGAAATAAAACCAGTCTGGAGAATCTTATACAAACTACCTTTATCAAAATTACCATGTGACATTCAGTGGAGAATTGTACATGGTTCAGTTGCTGTTAATGTAATAAATCCAAATGTATCCAATGTGTGCTCCTTTTGTGGGATAAGAGAAAAAAAAATCATTGTTTTGAGTGTTTGAGGTTATGTGATTTGTTTATGGTTCTGAGGGACCTTTTTGAAAAATCTGTTGAGGTTTTTTCCTCTTTAAGTTTTCATTTTTGGTCCTCGATATAAGGCATCTCATAGATCAAAAAACCAACTTTTGAATTTTTTAGTTGGGTAAGCTAAATTTTCCACCTACTTAAGTAGGAAAAATAAAATAGAGGGGAGAAATGGACAAAGTGTGGTGGCAGTGTTTAAAAACCTAGTGAAAGGAAGAGTTCTGATTGATTTTTTGTTTTTGTTTTTTAATGAAGGATTATGAAAGCTTTTTATTTAATGAAGTTATATGTTCTGTGATAGAGGAAAAGTTTTTTTTTTCTTCTCCTCTTTATTATGTATCTGTTAAGGAATTGATTTGGGTATGTGTATTTATGGTAATGTTGTATAATGTTTTGTAACTCTGGTTGGATTGTATGAAAGGATAAAATCATTTTAAATTCAAATTCTCTCTCTCTCTCTCTCTCTAAGCTAGCCTGCTTTGATCTGTTGTGTGTAAATATCTAGTATTCCTTTTTGTTTTCTTGTCCACACCATTGCCATAAGCACAAAATAATTTGTCTTACTAAACCCTTTGCGCTCAGTTTCACTTTAGTCCTTGTACACAACATTAAATGAATCGGCTAGAATGTGGAGCAGCACTGTTATCTCGGTTGGAGTGATTGTGCCATGGGAATTTCTGCAAACAACAACACACAGTCACAGTATGATTTTATCTGCTCATATCATTAGTTCTGACAGCAGAGCTTCAATCATCTCACTAATAGCCATGACTCTCCTCTCTTCTTGCACATTCACCAGAAGGGGGCGTGTGAGAATCTCTGCATGTCCTTCTGCAACTTCTCATTCTCTGCTGCTTCACTTTTCTCTTCTCTCTATCTCTCTCTCTCTCTCTCTCTCTCTCTCTCTCTCTCTCTCTCTCAATTTCAATTGCTTTATTGGCATGACTGTATGTTACAATGTTGACAAAGCACAAGTTATAATAAAATCAAACAGAGCAGAAACATGTGTATAACATTAATCAGCAGATTTAAACTGTGGATATTTAGAACACCGTAATTAACAAACAAATAAACAAATGCACTGTATGTAAATATTTTAAATCACATGTAACTGATACACAGTAATATACATTATATATAATGAAATAATATATGAACTAATGAATAATTTTAAGTGGAAAAGTGTTCTTTCTCTCAGGTTATGGCAGAGTGTGACATATTTAGCAGCTGTAGGGGCCGTGTTCTTTCTCTCCTAATATGATTTGAATTCGTTCAATTTCAGGCAGTTCACATATTTCAGGTATAGATCCACTGCATTTTGTGAAGAATGTGTTTCTAATTAATTTATATTTTCCACAGAGGAGGAGAAAGTGCATCTCACTTTTAACCTCTCCATTCTGCCAGTGAACACATGTCCTGTTTTCTCTGGGGAGCCAAGACTTTTTAAGTCTCCCTCTTTCTATGGCGAGGTTATGATCACCCAGCCTGTATTTGGTCAGGATGTGCCTCTGTTTTACATCTCTTGACAGTGGACAGATAAACTGGCAATTCATATTTTCTTTTTAGACTTCTGTAGTATTCTAATTTGTGTTGTGATTTAGTTTCATTCTCCCAATGTTCCAAATAGGTATTTTTTATTGTGCTTTATGATTTGGCCAAATTTGATATGTTTTATTTCAGGAGTACTGGTCTGTTACTGGTTTGAGCTGGTAAGTTTCAGGACCAGCTGGCTGAGAGGACTGCTTTGGGGTTCAGCTCTTGGTCTATAAATGCTTCATGGTGGAGTGTTTGATGGGGGCTTGATTTAAGGTGTTTCCAAAATTGAATAGATCTCTTTTGAATGTGTAAAATTAAAGGGTATCTGCCTAGTTCGGCTCAGCATGCATTATTTGGCGTTTTCTTTTGGACTCTTAAAATGTTCCTACAGAATTCTGTATGGAGGGTCTCAACAGGGTGTTTATCCCATTTAGTGAAGTCGTGACAACAGAGGGGTCCCCAGATCTCATTTCTATACAGGGCGACGGATAAAATGACACTGTCAGATATTTTGTTCCTGGTTTTGATTGGGATTTCTATGTTATTACATTTTCTTTTAATGGCATAGAATGCTCTTCTTGCTTTCTCCTTCAGTGCGTTAACAGCCAGACCAATGCCACCTGACACGCTCATTTTTAGTCCAAGAAAGTCATAATTTAGTGTGTTCTTTGGGTGGTGTTGCCTAGTGTGAAAGTATATTTGATGTCTTGAAGTTTGGCTTTCTTTTGAATAATCATAATTTTGGTTTTAATAGAATTGACTGCCAGGGCCCAGTTGTGGCAGTACTGCTGGAGCAGGTCTAAGTGCTGCTTTAGTGACAGCAGCACCAGATAATCTGCATACAGGAGAAACTTCACTTCTGTGTTGTTTAGGGTGAGGCCAGGAGCTGCAGATTGTTCCAGTGTTGTTGCCAATTCATTGATATAAATTTTATAAACTGCAGCCCTGTCTCACCTCACTGCCCTGAGTGAAGTATTCAGTTCTTTTGTTGTTTTATAGCACACTTATTGTTCATATAAATTGATTTAATGATATCATACACTTTACCACCTACACCAGTTTGGAGAATTTTATAGTATAGTCCTTCATGCCAAATGGAGTCGAATGCCTTTTAAAATCAACAAAACATGCAAACATTTTAGATTTCTGTGTTTGGTGAACATGCTAATCAATCAGAGTGTGTAGCATATAGATATGATCTGTTGTGCAGAAGTTGTATGGTTTTTACACAGGACATTGTGCTCTATAAGGAAGGCCTGTATTCGGGCGTGTTTGGTCCAGGCTGCAGTGAAGGTTCAATGGGCGTGTTTGGACCAGGCAGCAGTGAAGTTACAGTGGGTGTGTTTAGTCCAGGCAGCAGTGAAGTTACAGTGGGCGTGTTTGGTCCAGGCTGCAGTGAAGGTTCAGTGGGTGTGTTTGGTCCAGGCTGCAGTGAAGGTTCAGTGGGTGTGTTTGGTCCAGGCTGCAGTGAAGGTTCAATGGGCGTGTTTGGTCCAGGCTGCAGTGAAGGTTCAGTGGGTGTGTTTGGTCCAGGCTGCAGTGAAGGTTCAGTGGGCGTGTTTGGGCAAGGCAGCAGTGAAGTTACAGTGAGTGTGTTTGGTCCAGGCTGCAGTGAAGGTTCAGTGGGCGTGTTTGGGCCAGGCAGCAGTGAAGTTACAGTGAGTGTGTTTGGTCCAGGCTGCAGTGAAGGTTCAATGGGCGTGTTTGGGCCAGGCAGCAGTGAAGTTACAGTGACTGTGTTTGGTCCAGGCTGCAGTGAAGGTTCAGTGGGCGTGTTTGGTCCAGGCTGCAGTGAAGGTTCAGTGGGCGTGTTTGGTCCAGGCTGCAGTGAAGGTTCAGTGGGCGTGTTTGGTCCAGGCTGCAGTGAAGGTTCAGTGGGTGTGTTTGGTCCAGGCTGCAGTGAAGGTTCAATGGGCGTGTTTGGTCCAGGTTGCAGTGAAGGTTCAGTGGGCGTGTTTGGTCCAGGCTGCAGTGAAGGTTCAGTGGGTGTGTTTGGTCCAGGCTGCAGTGAAGGTTCAGTGGGTGTGTTTGGTCCAGGCTGCAGTGAAGGTTCAGTGGGTGTGTTTGGTCCAGGCTGCAGTGAAGGTTCAGTGGGTGTGTTTGGTCCAGGCTGCAGTGAAGGTTCAGTGGGCGTGTTTGGGCCAGGCAGCAGTGAAGTTACAGTGAGTGTGTTTGGGCCAGGCAGCAGTGAAGTTACAGTGAGTGTGTTTGGTCCAGGCAGCAGTGAAGGTTCAGTGGGTGTGTTTGGTCCAGGCTGCAGTGAAGGTTCAGTGGGCGTGTTTGGGCCAGGCAGCAGTGAAGTTACAGTGGGTGTGTTTAGTCCAGGCTGCAGTGAAGGTTCAGTGGGTGTGTTTGGTCCAGGCTGCAGTGAAGGTTCAGTGGGTGTGTTTGGTCCAGGCTGCAGTGAAGGTTCAGTGGGTATGTTTGGTCCAGGCTGCAGTGAAGGTTCAATGGGCGTGTTTGGTCCAGGTTGCAGTGAAGGTTCAGTGGGCGTGTTTGGTCCAGGCTGCAGTGAAGGTTCAGTGGGTGTGTTTGGTCCAGGCTGCAGTGAAGGTTCAGTGGGTGTGTTTGGTCCAGGCTGCAGTGAAGGTTCAGTGGGTGTGTTTGGTCCAGGCTGCAGTGAAGTTTCAGTGGGTGTGTTTGGTCCAGGCTGCAGTGAAGGTTCAGTGGGCGTTTTTGGTCCAGGCTGCAGTGAAGGTTCAGTGGGCGTGTTTGGTCCAGGCTGCAGTGAAGGTTCAGTGGGCGTGTTTGGTCCAGGCTGCAGTGAAGGTTCAGTGGGCGTGTTTGGGCCAGGCAGCAGTGAAGTTACAGTGAGTGTGTTTGGTCCAGGCAGCAGTGAAGGTTCAGTGAGTGTGTTTGGTCCAGGCAGCAGTGAAGGTTCAGTGGGTGTGTTTGGTCCTGGCAGCAGTGAAGGTTCAGTGTGTGTTTGGTCCAGGCTGCAGTGAAGGTTCAGTGGGTGTGTTTGGTCCAGGCTGCAGTGAAGGTTAAGTGGGTGTGTTTGGTCCAGGCTGCAGTGAAGTTTCAGTGGGCGTTTTTGGTCCAGGCTGCAGTGAAGGTTCAGTGGGCGTTTTTGGTCCAGGCTGCAGTGAAGGTTCAGTGGGCATGTTTGGTCCAGGCTGCAGTGAAGGTTCAGTGGGCGTGTTTGGGCCAGGCTGCAGTGAAGTTACAGTGAGTGTGTTTGGTCCAGGCAGCAGTGAAGGTTCAGTGGGTGTGTTTGGTCCTGGCAGCAGTGAAGGTTCAGTGGGTGTGTTTGGTCCAGGCAGCAGTGAAGGTTCAGTGTGTGTGTTTGGTCCAGGCTGCAGTGAAGGTTCAGTGGGTGTGTTTGGTCCAGGCTGCAGTGAAGGTTCAGTGGGTGTGTTTGGTCCAGGCTGCAGTGAAGGTTCAGTGGGTGTGTTTGGTCCAGGCTGCAGTGAAGGTTCAGTGGGTGTGTTTGGTCCAGGCTGCAGTGAAGGTTCAGTGGGTGTGTTTGGTCCAGGCTGCAGTGAAGGTTCAGTGGGTGTGTTTGGTCCAGGCTGCAGTGAAGGTTCAGTGGGTGTGTTTGGTCCAGGCTGCAGTGAAGGTTCAGTGGGTGTGTTTGGTCCAGGCTGCAGTGAAGTTTCAGTGGGTGTGTTTGGTCCAGGCTGCAGTGAAGGTTCAGTGGGCGTGTTTGGTCCAGGCTGCAGTGAAGGTTCAGTGGGCGTGTTTGGTCCAGGCTGCAGTGAAGGTTCAGTGGGCGTGTTTGGGCCAGGCAGCAGTGAAGTTACAGTGAGTGTGTTTGGTCCAGGCAGCAGTGAAGGTTCAGTGGGCGTGTTTGGTCCAGGCTGCAGTGAAGGTTCAGTGGGTGTGTTTGGTCCTGGCAGCAGTGAAGGTTCAGTGGGTGTGTTTGGTCCAGGCAGCAGTGAAGGTTCAGTGTGTGTGTTTGGTCCAGGCTGCAGTGAAGGTTCAGTGGGTGTGTTTGGTCCAGGCTGCAGTGAAGGTTCAATGTGTGTGTTTGGTCCAGGCTGCAGTGAAGGTTCAGTGTGTGTGTTTGGTCCAGGCAGCAGTGAAGTTTCAGTGAGTGTGTTTGGTCCAGGCTGCAGTGAAGTTTCAGTGGGTGTGTTTGGTCCAGGCTGCAGTGAAGGTTCAGTGGGCGTGTTTGGTCCTGGCTGCAGTGAAGGTTCAGTGGGCGTGTTTGGTCCAGGCTGCAGTGAAGGTTCAGTGGGCGTGTTTGGGCCAGGCAGCAGTGAAGTTACAGTGAGTGTGTTTGGTCCAGGCAGCAGTGAAGGTTCAGTGAGTGTGTTTGGTCCAGGCAGCAGTGAAGGTTCAGTGGGTGTGTTTGGTCCTGGCAGCAGTGAAGGTTCAGTGTGTGTTTGGTCCAGGCTGCAGTGAAGGTTCAGTGGGTGTGTTTGGTCCAGGCTGCAGTGAAGGTTCATTGTGTGTGTTTGGTCCAGGCTGCAGTGAAGGTTCAGTGTGTGTGTTTGGTCCAGGCAGCAGTGAAGTTTCAGTGAGTGTGTTTGGTCCAGGCTGCAGTGAGGTTTCAGTGGGTGTTGGTCTGGATGCAGAGCTGTTGTCTGTTAGTGAAGAGGAGGTCGGTGTCTCAGGGCTGTTGGTAGTTAGTGATGCGTTTCTCTTTGTCTATGAGGCTGTAGATGTGATCCGTGTATAGGGCTGTTCTGGGGTAAGGTAGGTCAGTTGCTGCGTGAGACTATGGATCACAGCTTCTTTTTCTTTTAATGATTGTTTCATAATGGTCAGTTCCTCATTTACAGTCAGGTTTAGTTTGTTTAATTTAGTTATATCAGATTCTAGTTTTTGTTTTCTTCCTTAACCAACCTCAGTTCCTCTTTCAGCTACTGTATGGTGTCAGTCTCATGGAGTTTATTCTCTCTGAACTCCGTGATCTCCATTTCCAACATTGAGAGGCACTCCTGTATGCGCTGTACAGAAACTGTAGTCCGGGGCGTGCGTGAGGCATGGACCTGAGGGGGAGGGACTGTGGCCTGTGAGTGCAAACGTCATTCTGGTGATGCTGTGGAGAGAGCAGCTTTCTCTCTGTTTGCTAATGTTTTGAGTTCAGCAAAATCTGATTACATTTTTTCAAGACTTGTCTCAGATCCCTGAATCATTACAGTGCTGGTGTTATACAAGTTTGTTGAATTTAGGAGTAGTGTCCATGTAGAGTTGTCTCATAGATTTATTTCCTGCCATTTTTAGCTCTGCATTAGCTGAACACAGGGCTTTGTGCCAAGCATTTGGACTGTCAGTGTAGAAAAGCATGTCAAGAATGACCTGTTTGCCATTAACAATAATAAAGACTGCTCTTAGAGTTTCTCGTAATTCCCTCCGAATCTTAGATTTGAATTTCTTCCTGGCTTTTTCATTTGTGATATCAGGGTAACAGAGAGCAAGTTTGCCATGCCCTTTGTTGTTGTTAGCCATTTTCAGATGAGCTTTAGCTCCAAAAAATCATTTAAAAAAATCACAGTTCTCCTGCAGTAATCTGTCAGTTTATAATCAGAGGGAAATGGGCTTAATGTCTGTTTTGATCCTTCTTTTGTAATTCCAGATAAAGCTGCAGATCTTTGAGAGTAATATGAAAAACTTTAGCTGAAACAAAATTTTGAAATTCACTTGTTGTCAGTTTTTTTGTGGTCTGCTGTGTCTTGTAGGTCATCAGAAGTATGTAGCTGTATTTTCTTTCATTGTTATCCACTTTTAAAACACAAAATTTGATGTTTGTTAAGGAGCTAATTTGTTATGCTCTGCATGTCTCTCTCTCTCTCTTTTGTGGTGGCCTGATCCTCATCATCTATCATTTTGTACGTCCTTTTTTATCATTGATAGCTCTCATTTTCTCTGTATTCTTTGCTCTTGTTTTATGTTTGTTCGTTTTCATTCTCAAAATGCAGTGACTATGCCAGCACGAAAAATGAAAAATGGTTTTAGAGTTTTTTGATTGGGTTATAAAATAATCGTACTCTGTTTGAACGCATTTGAACGTTCCACTGTGCTTATTAGCATGCTCTTTTCTTGCTCTCTGCTTTATGCTTTTTTCTGCATTTCTCGAGTCTTTAGTGTGCTTTATTCAAGCAGATAACAAACAAGAGCTTTTATTGTTACTCTGACATATTAAAACTAGGGCTGTCAATTGTTCACATTTTTTAACCGAACTAATTGCATGACATGCAGATTAACTGAAGTAACTGCATATATCAATATTTGTCGAAAAAGGCCCCCAAATAAAAATAATTCAATATACCTGTATATTGATTAAATAATTATATAAAATCATATTTAAATAAGTATAAAGATAAACATAAAAACATTATAAACATAAAATAACATATACAATAAATATAAAAATTCAGATAATTAAAATGCATTACATAATTGTGGTAGACGAGTTAAGCATTTGTTCGGAAGGCAATATATTGTTCATTTCCATATCATTTAACATAAGCCTATCATTGGCCTACAAATCACAGCAATGCATTTTGCAATTGATTTCGTCAATCTGTCCGAGGTAGACATATTATAAAGGTTTTTCTAAGGATGCGTCTATGTACATATGTGTCCGACGAATGCTTTCAGTCTGCTGTCATTGTGGCTTCCTGCACAGCTGGATATGCGCTTACTGCCCTTTGCTGAAAACATGAATGTGGTACTTCAGGTGTGATTTTCAGCGATTGTAGGAATATTTCTTATTAACGTCCAGGAGCATTATTAATTGCTAAAAAAATTTACGTGTTTTTTTATGAATTAATCGCACTGAATTCGTGTTACATCAACAGCCCTAATTAATAGCTATATGAACGACCCAGAGAATGTGTACTGACAGCACTGACAAAAATCAGTTGTTTTGTTTAGATGTGATAGCAAGTTTTCTATGGAGTGACAGAGAGAGAAGATGGAGAGGTCAGGAGAGTTTTTTGGCATGTAAGTGCTTTCTAATGAGGGCTTGGAATCTGCAGGCAAACTTTTCTCATTGTTCATAACTATACAAAGACCCAGGAGGGATCCTTCACTCTGTTTGGTTTCTTGCAGCTGTATTTTTCAAATGCTTTTTCAACTTTTGCACAATTGTATTGTGCGTCAGATCTCACAAGACATTCCCCAATGCAATATCTAATGTGCAGGGTTGAGGCTGATTTTCTTTTGTAGCAAGCTCAAAGTTTGAAATGTCTTGTAACAGTTTGCTTTGAATTCTGAAATAAGCAAAAATCAAAAGTTTTAGACTGTAGCTATATATGCATATAGCTCGACCTCCCAGACAAAGCTAGATTGTTTGGAAAATGCAGTGTAGACAGCTTCATTTGTTATTTTATCAATTCTGCTTTTAGTGTGTCATTAGCAAATATCAATTTTAGATTTCAACATTCCATTTACAATTGAATAGTAGAAGAGTGAGTACTGCAACCGATGGTATGGCCCCCACAGAGCCCGGATCTCAAAAACATTGAGGCAGTCTGGGACTACATGAAGAGATAGAAGCAATTGAGGCTAATAAATAGAAATAGCCTAAATAAATAGAAGAACTGTGGCAAGTTACCCAAGAAGCTTGGAACATCATATCTGCCAACAACCAAGAAAAAGGTGTACTTTGGAGAATTGGTGCCGTTTTGAAGAACAAAGTGGTAGCTCTTTCAAATAGTCACTTAATCTGCTTCAAACAGTAGCTATTCAAAGATTCAATGCCATAAACTTTGCAAGCTTTGGCAAATCTAATTTTAATTTTAGACTAGTTCTTCCGAGGTGCTCATTGGAGCAGTCTGCTAACTTTTAAACAAAACTTTGTTACCTGATGAACTGATAAAAACCTGCACACCTGTCTCACAAGAGATGCCTTAAGCACGCCAGCCAGTCTTAATGGATTTTTTTGCCATTTTAACTGCAATATGTGTCATACTTGCAGTCAATTGTCTGTGGGCATTCCATTATTAACATACGTATTCATTGTAATGGTTTATTAATAGACCACTGAAAAACCCATATCTCTCAACCACTAATCTTAATAGACTATTAAAGGAGCTCATCCCACTGTCGTGTTTGAATCTCAGAAACATGTTGAATACATTGGTTTTCAGCTCACCACTCTTAAAACACGTCCTCTAGAAGGCAAGCATCTAGATATTCACAGACTTTTAGGGCAAAGATAATCATTTCTAGCGTTGAGGTAAAGAGGGAACACTACCTCAACGCTGAAAACACATTCATGGCCATGCGTTAAAGTTTGAGCGCTTAAGATTTTGTCATAGCAAAGTAGAAATAAGACTAATTGTACTAATAGTAGGCCTAATACATTTACTCATTGTGCATGTTTGTTTTATTGTTATTCTCTTAATAGGCATCACACTTGCGGGTTTTTCAATATTCCACATTCAACTGAGGATGCTCCAACGTTCGTTTGAGGGTGCTTAGTGGAAATAAAAAAAAAAGAAAACACCCCATTTCAATCATATTCCTTCATGAAAAGTTTCAATCTTTTGGAAATGGATGGAAAGCAACAAAAAGGACTTTTGAGCATTTTCAGCTCAATTTGAAGGAAGAACTTACTGAAAGCAGTTCTTTTCTGGGGGGCTAGAGGAACGCAGAAGTTCCGCCATCGAGCATTTGTTTCTAAACAGGAACCTCATCTTTAAATACTCCAGCATCTATGTTTTACATATTTGGATGATGTCTGTAAAATTCTGTTTAAAACTATCACAGACTTACATCAGAGCAAAAGCTTGTATGAATATATGGCATACAGCTACAAATCGAATCTTATTAAATCAAATCGTTGAATAGATGCAGGAATTTCCTGCATTATTAATATGCAACTTGAGCACTGAAATACACACTCTTCACAGAAAGTATAAACTGTATAAAGAGAAAAACGCAGCAAGAAGGATTGAGAGTTGATCAGAAAGACAAAGAGAGAGAAACTACAGAAGGCCTCAGAATCTAAATGTCCAACTGCGCTAGAGAGACAGAGAGCGTGATAAAAAGATCACAGAGACAGCTCTCTGAATATTTCTTCATCTCGATGGTCCCCAGTGATGGTGACTGAAGAACTGAATGAGGCGAGAGAAACAAGACGTCTTAATTAACAGCGCTCGGTCTGAGGAGCAGAGAATCGATATCAGTACTGAAGTTGCTCAAGATCTCTCTTCTATCTTTATAAAGATAAAAAATGGGCAGCAATTAATTTTTATGTTGTATCTCCAGAGCTTAGAGACAGAGATGAACTAGTATAGAAAGTATTAGTTGTAGTATAGAAGAGTTTTCTTTCAGACATATAGATACATGAAACCATTTTTACATTATGCTACTTGCATCACATGCAGAATTCTGTAAAACAAAACAAAAAACTGCATTAAAGTGGTCATATTATGAGGAATAAAATGCTCTTGATCTTTTAAAATAAGTGTTCGTTGTACTATGAAAACATACTGTAACTTTCCGAACTCAAACCTTACTTCACAGTGAACACATTTACATGTTAACAACACCTATTGGCTGTTCAGAAACTTGGCCCGTCCAGTCACAGTGAGGTAATGAGGAAGTAGGATAGATACTGTTATTCCTAAACACCAGAAGAACTAATGATAAGAGTAAAATGTGGTAAAGTCTGTCAAAGCTTGTGCTGATTGTGTCTGTGCAGCACCTGCCACTCTGCAGATCCTTCTGAAGAATCCAAACGTTAGAAACTAGCTGCTCAAGTTAATTTTAAACAAGATCCCTGATCATTTCAGTCTGATCTTAACAGTTTGAGTGGCACAATTGTATTATTATTGAAGGATGTGACATATATAAATCCACAGCTTGCAAGTTGCAAAGAAGGCATTTAAAGGCACAGCATCAACAACAACCTGTTTAATATTAGGGGTCAGAGGGAGGGTAAAAATAGCTAAGTTATGACTGAAATTTGCATAATTATTTTTGCACAAAATTCTTGGTCCTCGAGGGGAAAAAGCGTGACATTAGCCCTTTTGAAGAGATTGTATGAAAAAATTCAACTTCACAAACACACTACAGTAAAGATATAATCATCTGCCTTTTTCTATTTGTCCTCAATGATTTTAATTCTTGATTGCAGAACCTGTGCTGGCATCTCCACTGGAGGAGATCAAAGAACAGGAAGAGGTCTCCATGAAAACAGAGAGTCAAGCATGCCCTTTAGAGGAAGAGCACCTGGAAGATGACAGCAGCTTGAATCTGTCCGCTGACGTTTCTCTGGACTCAGGCCAAGCTGGGACCTTGCAAGACTCTGAAAGTGTAGAAAGTTTATCACCACTTGGGACGGCCAGAGAAAATCCATCATGCAACCTGTCCGTAGATAGAGAGTATGTAGGAGCTAATGGTTTGAGGTGTTGGTTATACAGTGGGGACCATAGATTTTTTTACATTTTTTAATTCAGGATTTTGAATGGTTTAAAACAAAGGAAAGTTATAAAGAGAAAAGGATTCTGTTTTAAATGTGTACTTATTTCCATTGAAGCCAACAAGATGCTTTTTGGAACATTCTCAAATCATGCTGGAACAACATGGATCATCAGGTGTGCATAATGCAAAACATTATGCTGATATTATAATTTGAAATTAGAAAATTACAAAAATGCAAAATGATAGAATTTTCACTGTTGGTCTCAGACTTCTGGACCCCTCTGTATATCAGGTATACCTCAATATTTTTGTGTACATTTATATAATATTAAGATGCATAAATTCATGTAAATGTTGGTAGTTTTCCTCATTTTAAAATGTATTTGAATACTAGTTACATGTAATGTTCTAACTAGTTTTTAAATGTTACATTGATTTACTCTTGACAGAGTTGCAGAGAGCACAGTGAATGGAGAGTTAAAATCAGACCAGGCCCTGACCGCTTGTGTCCAATCGGAAGAGATCGGTAAGTCTAGTCAAGTCATTTTTATTTGTACAGCGCTTTTCACAACACACATCGTTTCAAAGCAGCTTTACATATCTTAATGTCTTCATTGTATGGTTTAAATGAATAACACAATTGAAAATCATGCCTTAAAAATGATTGTCTATAGGCCCCCAGTTAGCAAGCCAAAGGTTACTGTGGCAAGGAGCACAAAACTCCAAAAGATGTTACCGGGTAGTTAATGGAGGAAAAAAAAATCCTTCGGAGAAACCAGGGGCCTCATTTATATACGTACGATTAGATTTCATCCTAAATTCCATGGATTTGATCCTACGTTGAAAGTGATGAACAAATCTGTATTTATAAAGGCAGAAACTGACGTGAAAATGTTCTTAAGCATACGTGAACTGACAAGCATGCTTAAAGTTTTTTGTGCTTATGCTCAGGTGTGCCAGTGGGCGCTGACTTGTTTTTTTTTTGTCTTTTGTCTTTTAGTGATGCAAATACGAATCAGTGACTGACTCAATTTATTAATAAATGAGTGATCACGTTTACGTGGACAAAAATATTCCAATATGAATGAGAATGTGGTCTTATTCAGATTATGTATGCCAGGAGTTCTCAACAGGGGCGGTACCGACCCCCAGGGGGTGTTCAAAGGATGCCAGTGGGTTCTGAGAGCAAATTAGTAGAGAGGGGGGCATTAGGTTACAAATGGGGGGTGTTTATCAGTCATAATAATCAAATCTACCATCAAGTTCCTCTTTGCATTAAAACGTTTATCTAGACTTGGAGTATATCAGTTGGTTCTCAATTATACGGGTTGGTACGCATTTGAATCACGGTTCATTTGATTTTGAAGTCTAGCGATGCATCTGAAGTATCTGCTTTAGCAGCGTCAAATACACATGCAGAGGCTAATGCACCTGTATGGCTCTGTAGATGGATACGGCTCAATGGACAGAGCAGCGCTCTTAAAGCTCGAGCTCTTAAACTCGCAGCTTTGCGAGAATCGGTGAGAAGCGAGGCGCGAGAAGCAAAAACCATTTGAATTCGGCACATAATTCTACATCACCACCCTTGAATTTACTATAGTAACACTAACTGTACTTTAGGTAGAAATAGATTATGATTAACATTTTTATTTATTAAAACACAGAAAAACAAAATATGATTATAAATACACAAAATCAACTTTTAACACCCACTACCACCCCTCCTCCTCCCCATCCCCATCCCCAACCCCACCCCAAACCTCAACAAACATCCCTGTGGTCTTAGATGAACACATATAAAAGAATACAAAAACAAAAACCAAACAACTAAAAGAGGAAAAAAGCAGAAAAATACATATATATATATAGAAAAATAGAAAAATCACACACACTGATAATTACCCCTCTCTCTCCACTATTCCACCCGAGAACCCTCCAAGAATGCTATGTATCCACCCCATTTTCTTACAAACAAATCTGGATTCCTTCTATAAGACCCCTCTTCTAAGGCTGCTACTCTCCCCATCTCCGAGCACCACTCCTGAAACGGGGGTGCTCCAACCAACTTCCAAACCCTCAAAATCACCTGCCTGGTGACCATAACACAGGTTAGGACCCAATCCTCCACATGTTTATTCTCCACATTGATTTCTGCCCCATCTCCCAAAATACAGAGTCTGGGGCAAAACGAAACCTGAGTGCCCAAGACATCACATACAAAATTCTGAATTATCAACCAAAACACTTGGATCTTAACACACCCCCAAAAAACATGGGTTATATCTCCATCCTCCGATTGGCATCGCCAGCAGGTAGGTGTGTCTTTAAGACCAAGCCTATACAGTCTAGAGGGGGTCCAATAGAATCTATGTAAAATCTTGAACTGAATAAGGCGAACCCTTGCATCTCTAGATACAGACTTGACATTTTTTAGAATCCTAGCCCACACTCCCTCCTCCAATACCAAGTTTAAATCTTTCTCCCATAATCTCTTCAGAGAAGTTGAAGCTTCGTCCCTCAGACTCTGAATTAACAGGGAGTAATACACTGATGCCTCATGACCTTTTCCAAAAGCAGTAATCACCTCTCCCAAAGCATCTCCTGCTTTAGGGTTGTGTGTGCTACTCCCAAAAACAGTACAGAGGTGGCGCAGCTGTGAATACCTATAAAACTGAGATCTGGGAATTCCAAAATGATGACCCAAATTCTCAAAAGATCTCAACACTCCACTCTCATACAGGTCGCTGAGTGTTGTAACCCCCCTCACAATCCACTCTGACCAACAGAAAGGAGACTTGTTGATACATAATTTGGGGTTCAGCCATATGCTTGAGGCAACATTTAAATAAATGTCAGAATTAAACACTTTGGCCACTCTTGTCCAAATCACGTGCAAATGTGAAATAACGGGGTGTGACTTAACTTCTCCAAATAGTTTGATTAAAAAAAGGGCTTTGCAGTGGCGAAATAGGGGCAAGGACTTCCTGTTCAATTGAAAACCAGGGAGGGGCTCTCTCAGGTGGAAGCGACCAATGGGCCAAATGTCTGAGACCGAATGCATAATAATAAAACAAAATCTTGGGTAGGCCTAGCCCACTTTTGTCAATCAGTCTATGTAATTTATTGAAATGTAGTCTGGGATGTTTACCAGTCCAAATGAAGGACTTCGCTATGCTATCAAATTGCTTGAAATACGAGAGGGGGATATCTATAGGGAGAGATTGTGACAGGTAGTTGAATTTTGGAATATAATTCATTTTAATAACATTAACCTTCCCTATCATCGATAAATGTAATGAAGCCCACCTGTCCACATCACTCGAAAACCTTTTTATCAAAATTAACTATATATAAATATAGCTAAATCAATATACAGATGGTTATAAAGCACAGCAACAGTCTCATATATAAAACTTGCCATCATTTTTTTATAAATCCATCCTTCAGCCTCTTGTGTGCTGTTGTTGGGGACAAATAAAAACAAATGCAGTGTAATCAATGGCAAACATGAGCAGAGTATAGCGGGAAAAGAACACGCATGTAGTTTATACAGAACACGATTGCCAGGTAGACTATGCATATTTCATCATATGTAAAAGAGCATGATTGATTGAAGAATGGTGTGGATTTACAGTAAAAATGGGCAATGGGGGGTTTTCGTTATTGATAATGAAAACAAATAACTGATGATAAGTTGATGAATAGGCTGCATTTTATGGGCAGACACCGGTAGCTGCACTCACTTTTTTAGAAAACCTTGCCAACCGCACAAGAACATTCCATATGAATGAATGAATGAATGAATAATTTGAGCATGTGCTTTTATTGTATTCTGTTTCACCATATTAGGATATTTGTGGGAGTTCTGTAGGCTCCCATGGGTCCATGACTTTGTTCACATGCACATGTTTTTAAGATGAATTGTGATTTATAAAGTATGATGCATTTACATCTATGCATTTGGCAGACACTTTTATCCAAAGCTACTTACAGTGCACTTATTACAGGGACAATCCCCCTAGAGCAACCTGGATTTAAGCGTCTTGCTCAAGGACACAATGGTGGTGGCTGTGGGGATTGAACCAGCAACCTTCACTACCAGTTATGTGCTTTAGCCCACTATGCCACCACCACTCTACGTATTTAGGATTTTTTTTTTTCTCGTGCATACAGATGTTTTTAAAATCTTTTGCAGGAACATTTTGGAAATTGTCATACGTTCACCTTGACATATGACAATTTATGAACATCTTTATAAATGAGGCCCCAGGCTCAGTTGGGGGAGCCAGTTCCTCTCTGGCTTATAGCATGAATATAATGTCAATATTAGGTATCAATGTGTAGGACAAATCTTGTTTTATGTGAGTAAACTACGTAGATGTTGGTGGGCAATGTTTTAAGCTATTTTTAAGCTATGTTTAAAAAATATTTTACTGTACAATAAGACAAAAATACTAATATAGATTCTAGTAAGAAAAGTATTTTTTGTTGTTCCCCCGTGATCGTTTTTTGCCTCCTTTTCAGTTCCCCCTCCATAGCCTGTAGTTACGCCACTGCAACCCAATAGGAAATCACTGTGTAATGTACAATGTGTTATAGCTATTTTCATGAAAAAGCTGTTAAATGTAAAATTATAACTTTAGTGTCAAAAAGAAAGGCTTCAATGCATGATTCCATGCTTTGTTTTCTCTTTCTGTAGAGCCCCTGAATGAGAAGACAGAAAAGGTGACTCAGTCTTCTCAAAGTGGCTCTGTTTTAAAGGAGGTTTCAGTGAGCGACACAGAGACGGATGCATCTTTGTTTAACATGCCTCAAACGTCAGACTGCGGCATTCAGACCTTGTACACACACACAGACTTACACGCTCAGTGCCTTAATTCCAACACGGTTGCTTTGCAAGCAGTTCCCATGTCTTCCCCTAAGTCAATACGTTCAGCTCACTTTGAAGAACAGACACAGAAAACCAACCGTAGTGCAGTCAGCCTTGCTCACACCGAGACGCAAACGCAGACAGAACCCGAGACTCTCCCTACTGAACCATTGCTTAGCTTTTGCACTGAACCCCCCATGATGCCTTCCTCGCCCTCAATGGGGCTGAAGAAGGACATGGCCACTTCCACAGAAGAGCTGCATGTTCCTCAACCCCAAACACATACAGTTCAACCCTCAAAGTGTCCAGCATCGACACAAACTGCCCCTAAATCAGGTAACATACTGTACTTTGCAGATGCAGAGCCTAAACCCAAACCATCCAATGAACTGACCCGTGAATACATCCCCAAAGTGGGCATGACCACCTACACCATCGTCCCTCAGAAGTCTCTAGAAAAGCGACATTTGTTTGAGGTTGAACTAACTCTGGAGCCATGCGATGATGGGAGTGTCAAGAACCTGGACTGCAGACCAGATGCAAAAATTGTTCAAGCTCAAACGACAAACATCTCACCTCCACCAGGCCACCTTCCCCTGTTCACCAATGGAATTATCACTCTTAATGGCCATAAGAGTGTCTCCATAAAAGCCACTGAGCTTTCGCAGATGATTCCACCTGTTTCACCCACAGCCAGCATTTCTTCACCCTCGTCCCCGTTAGGCGAAGGAACTGAGTCCTTCGTCAAGGAGAAGAAGGTTCCACCCGCAACAAGACCCAAACCAGCTTCATTCCGCTTGCCACAGCACAAACGAACACCCGGGGATTATGTCATCTCCGCAGCTGTACGTAGATCGAGTGTTGGCAGCACAAGTAGCAGCAGCAGCACCTGTAGCAGTCCTGCAGCTAGACCAAAGGAAGCTGCAAGGAGTCTGCAGTCAGATGCTTCCCTTGGGACTGCGCTCAACAACTTTCCCCCTCCACCACCACCAGTACAGTGGGACGGAGAAGAGCAACATGCCGAACTAAGTGATGTTCCTCTACCTGAGGTCCAACCAAAACCTCAACCCATTTTGAAAGATGTCGAGGCTTCAAGTGATGTTCCTCTACCTGAGGTCCAACCGATACCTCAACCCATTTTGAAAGATGTTGATGCTTCAAGTGATGTTCCTCTACCTGAGGTCCAACCGAAACCTAAACCCATTTTGAAAGATGTCAAGGCTTCAAGTGTTGTTCCTCTACCTGAGGTCCAACTGAAACCTCAACCCATTTTGAAAGATGTCAAGGCTTCAGGTGTTGTTCCTCCACCTGAGGTCCAATCGAAACCTCAACCCATTTTGAAAGATGCCAAGGCTTCAAGTGATGTTCCTCTACCTGAGGTCCAACCGAAGCCTGAAACGCATTCAAAAGTCATTGAGGCTTCAAAATTTCCACCATCTTCTCTTCTGTCTCGGCAAAAGAGTCTTCCCACGAATCCCAGGCCTTCTTTGAGTCTGGAGAAGTTGAGAAGCTTTGCAGCACCCAAACCGTTTTCGCCCACATCACCTTCTCGTTTTGCCCAAGCTGTGTCGACGGCTGTGAAGAGGTCCCAGTCTCTTTCCCATCGTCCTTTGGGGCAATCACCACGCAAGCTGCCTGTTTATCCTCTCTCAGCACAAAGCTCCATTAGAGAGTCCCCCGAACCTCCAACAAGTACTGTGAGTACAACCTGGTAAAATTTTCGTAATTGCTTTTTTTACTAAATCATCACCTTTTTATCAAACCAATTTACAGGGTGTATCTGTCAAACATGTCCAGGCCACATTTTACCATAAAAGTTTGTACGTCATGTCAGTTTTTTGGTTAAAAGAATGTTCTGGGTTAAATACAAGTTACAGTGCATCCAGAAAGTATTCACAGCGCTTCACTTTTTCCACATTTTGTTATGTTACAGCCTTATTCCAAAATGGATTAAATTCATTATTTTCCTCAAAATTCTACAAACAATACCCCATAATGACAACGTGAAAGAAGTTTGTTTGAAATCTTTGCAAATTTATTACAAATAAAAAATAAAATAAATCACATGTACATAAGTATTCACAGCCTTTGCTCAATACTTTGTTGAAGCACCTTTGGCACCAATTACAGCCTCAAGTCTTTTTGAGTATGATGCTACAAGCTTGGCACACCTATTTTGGGGCAGTTTCTCCCATTCTTCTTTGCAGGACCTCTCAAGCTCCATCAGGTTGGATGGGGAGCGTCGGTGCACAGCCATTTTCAGATCTCTCCAGAGATGTTCAATCGGGTTCAAGTCTGGGCTCTGACTGGGCCACTCAAGGACATTCACAGAGTTGTCCCTAAGCCACTCCTTTGTTATCTTGGCTGTGTGCTTAGGGTCGTTGTCCTGTTGGAAGATGAACCTTCACCCCAGTCTGAGGTCCAGAGCGCTTTGGAGCAGGTTTTCATCAAGGATGTCTCTGTACATTGCTGAATTCATCTTTCCCTCGATCCTGACTAGTCTCCCAGTTCTTGCCGCTGAAAAACATCCACACAGCATGATGCTGCCACCACCATGCTTCACTGCAGGGATGGTATTGGCCAGGTGATGAGCGGTGCCTGGTTTCCTCCAGACATGACGCTTGCCATTCAGGCCAAAGAGTTCAATCTTTGTTTCTCATGGTCTGAGAGTCCTTCAGGTGCCTTTTGGCAAACTCCAGGTGGGCTGTCATGTGCCTTTTACTGAGGAGTGGCTTCTGTCTGGCCACTCTACCATACAGGCCTGATTGGTGGAGTGCTGCAGAGATGGTTATTCATCTGGAAGTTTCTCCTCTCTCCACAGAGAAATGCTGGAGCTCTGTCAGAGTGACCATCGGGTTCTTGGTCACCTCCCTGACTAAGGCCCTTCTCCCCCGATCGCTCAGTTTGGCCAGGCGGCCAGCTCTAGGAAGAGTCCTGGTGGTTCCAAACTTCTTCCATTTACGGATGATGGAGGCCACTGTGCTCATTGAGACCTTCAATGCTGCAGAAATTTTTCTGTACCCTTCCCCAGATCTGTGCCTCGATACAATCCTGTCTCGGAGGTCTAAAGACAATTCCTTGGACTTCATGGCTTGGTTTGTGCTCTGACATGCACTGTTAACTGTGGGACCTTATATAGACAGGTGTGTGCCTTTCCAAATCATGTCCAATCAACTGAATTTACCACAGGATGACTCCAATCAAGTTGTAGAAACATCTCAAGGATGATCAGTGGAAACAGGATGCACCTGAGCTCAATTTTGAGTGTCATGGCAAAGGCTGTGAATACTTATGTACATGTGATTTTTTTCGTTTTTTATTTTTAATAAATTTTCAAAGATTTCAAACAAACTTCTTTCACTTTGACATTATGGGGTATTGTTTGTAGAATTTTGAGGAAAATAATGAATTTAATCCATTTTGGAATAAGGCTGTAACATAACAAAATGTGGAAAAAGTGAAGCGCTGTGAATACTTTCCGGATGCATTGTAAGTTGTCAACAGCATTTATGGTATAATGTTGATTACCACTAAAAAATTATTTCTACTCAACCTTCATTATTTTTATTTATTTATTTATTTATATTTTAGGCAAAATTGCAGTTACTGTTAGGCACTTTACAGATATAACTTAACACAGAAAAGGTTAGTAAGCGATTTTATCACAAGGAAATCATGTTAACGTGTAATATTTACATCTTGTGACTATACTTTTGAAACAATAAATATTTTAGTGTTTATGGAATGGCCCCATTCGCTTCATTTTGAAGTGCCTTACTGTAACTGCAAGTTTTGCTTTTTTAAACAAAGGGACAAATACTGTTAAGTGAGCTTAACATGTATTGAACACGGAACATTCCATTAATCTCATGAAACCTGTTTAGAACATGTCCCGGTCATATTTCACCTCTAAAATAATTTTAAAAAAGAAATAAGAAAATATACTTTGCCTTTTTTTAATGGCCATTTTCTGTACATTTAGGAGTGAAAATTACACCAGTGTGAGTGACATCTGGCAACCGATCAAAATATAACATAACATCAGAATAAAAACATCTAATCATATATGCAACTTACATTTAACAGTGCCATTGGCATCTTTTCACTGATTTCAGAGTAAACAGAAAAGTGTTCTGAAAAGCTTTTTCAGTTGTTGGTCTTTTCCGTTGCATTTGTTAGTATTTTTAGCGCTGGTGCTTTTAAGGAGAGGCGCATCTGACAGCGTGCTTTGCTTTATGTGCTGTTATGCTGATACAAATAGGCCTGTCGCAATTATTAAATAATTGTCTGATCGCAGTTATTTGACCTAACCGCGGCTATTTGAGATAAACGCAATTATTGTGCGCTTCAAATTCCAGTCACATTTTAATGCCCAAATAAAGGAATTTGAAGTGAATATATAAATGCCATCAACGGCACATTTGTATCTCATTCAGTTGAACTCCGAGGGCCACTGAGCCGCACCGTGGATGTCAACCAGAGCAGCTCCTGTCCGGAAGAGTGTGTGAAGTGCTTCTTAAGCCCTCTGATGCGTGTGCCGTCAGCAAAGGCTCACGCAAAACTCCAGCGAAAATATAAACAAACAAATATAAACTTTGATAGTGAATGCAAAGCACTCCAGTTTCACTTTAAACTATTGTGTAATTGCAAACATTCCTGGTCATAGCGGGTTCATACACACAGTGTTATTGACACGCAGTGACACAGAGGAGGAGATGCACACTTACTCTATTTCTGTGGATTGATAAAATGATGAAAAGAAATCTCAAAGTTTTTGCCTCATGAAAAATAAGGGCTTCAGGGTTTAATCAAGGAGCATTAAAATAACATGTCATTTTTAAGTTTTTAAAGCCTTAAAATGAAATCATATATCCCTATTTTATTATTTGATTTATATATTTGAAGTTAAACATGTAAAAAATGACTTCTTATGGTACACATGCACCTTAAGATATATGACAATTATCCGTCATAATTACAATTATTTATTTGACAATTAATCGACAGCCCTAGACACAAAACACTGCAGTCAGAATGATTACACTTTAATAAATACTGGCCGCAGAAAAAGGCTCAACAAAATGTTGAATGATGTCAACTGGATGTTGCGCACAGATGATATTACTAATCAAACAGGTATTGAATGCGGACTCGGAGCGAGGATCGCCCTGTGACTCCAAGCACTTAGTTAAGCACATCATTCTGCGTCCAGGATGTGCACAAGTGATTCTGTGCCGCTCTGTATTAGAGCGTGTCTTACACGGGGACTCGGGGATAGTTTTGTGCAATGAAAGTTTATAATTTCTTTGCTTATTTGTTGAATATCTGTCAGTTATTTTATTGGAGGAATATGCTTAGTAGTCATACATACTGAAGCAAAGCCTTCACATTAGTAGGACTAAATCACAGCATAGAGATATCTATAATAAAATGTGAGGTAGTTTATTATGTGCTCCTAAAATAAAGCATATTTCATTAATAATTTTAACAAGAATTATTCTTTTTTTATATAATGCTTAACAGATTATAAGTTATGAATGTCATGAATATTTGATATACAGTATACTGTATTTCCCTGTATATTCATATTTGAATGTTCATGATCTGATCTGTTAAACAATATATAATGTTTGCTAAGCGTAACCAATACATTTTTGTTTGACAGATGTTCATAATATTGAAAAAGTTTATCAGTGAAGATGTGCTGCTTCGTCATTTATCAAGTAGGCCTATTAATTATCTTTGTGATATCTGTAGTACTTTTTAATGACGTTTTTCAGCACCTGCTTGTGTTGTGACACAGTAATGTTACATGTTCTTTTCTTTTTCTTTTTTTTCTGTGACTGTGCCCCTAAAAATGTTAACTTGGGGGCACGAGTGCTCCTAAACAAAATTAATAGATTTAGAGTTTATGCAATTCTCAGTAATGCGTCCAGATGTAATTCCCATAATTCTCAATCGTGATCAATACAGCACTTTTTTTTTATTATTGTACTTTTTGCAGTACAAATACTACCATGGAAGAAAAATACTTAATTTAAATACATTTCCAAAAGATTTTTCAATATTTGGATTTTGAGGTCAAATATGCCCGTGACATGTTCTTAAATTGTTTAATGAAAAACACGATGTGCAAACTGTGATAAATGATCAATTCGGAGTAACATGACCTGCAATGGTTTTTCTCAGTCCTTGCTTCAAAGTTTTAGCCTCATTGTACAGCAGTTGTTTTGTAAGTAAATAATCTATTGTGAAATACACCCAATTGAAACGGGCCCTGGTAAATTAATATTAGGGAGTTGGATGACACTCATTGTAAAGGCTGTGTGTACTAACTGTATTGACGCACAAGAACCATTCATCTTTATCCTGGATTGACCTGTCTTCTCGTCTTTGTCTTGTCGCTGGGGTCAGCTGTGAGCATGTTTAGTGATGCGGGGTGCTGTAGTGTGCTGTCAACGTATACAATGTATGTTTGGCCCTCAGCACCAACAAAACAGTTCTGTGATAAAGGCTTTTGTTTGCTGATGGGACAGGGTGTGTGTGTGTGTGTTTGAGTTTCTCATTTGTGCATGCTATAGACGTTTCTCTTTAAATTTTCTATAAGTTTGGTTAGAACTAAGCCTGGGCGATACATTACCAGTCAGAAGTTTGGACATGCTAGACTGAATTTGTTTTTCATGATCTTAAAGGGATAGTTCACCCAAAAATGAAAATTCTCTCATTAGGTGTGTATGACTTTCTTTCTTCACTAGAACACGTTTGAAGAAAAATATTAAAATATCTTAGCTCAGTAGGTCCTTAAAATGCAAGTGAATGGAGATTTCTCTTTTGAAGCTCCAACAATCACAGACAGTCAGCGTAAACGTCATCCATACGACACCAACTGTTAAATGAATGTCTTCTAACGTGACACAATCGCTTTTGGTGTGAAAAAGATAAATATTTAAGTACTTTTTTAACTCTATATCATGCTTCCGCTGAGCAGTGGTACACACGTGTGACGTAATCGCATTGGTATTTGAAACACGTGAGAACTGACGCACATGAGTGACAGCTGGAAGAGCAGCGCTGTTTACAAGTGAGAAGGAGGAATGCTGAACAGTAGTTTGATTGGTTTTGGTTTAGATCTGTTTTTATCTGTTTCTTTACTCACAATGGTGTGTTTATGTGCTTATCCTGGATGTCTCAACCAAGAGGAGAACATGAGATTACATCTGTATCCATGGCAACGTGAATACTTCACACGAGAGACCGCTTGGACTCCACCCTCTTGTGAAGTGGATTATAGTTAAAAAGTACTTAAATGTTGATCTTTTTTAGCACCAAAAGTGATTGAGTCGCTTTAGAAGACATTAATTTAACCGCTGTAGTTGTATAGATAATGTTTATACTGACTGTCTTTGATTTTTGGAGCTTCAAAAGAGAAATCTCCATCCACTTGCATTTTAAGGACCTACTGAGCTGAGATATTTTTCTATTTTTCTTCAAATGTGTTCTGCTGAAGAAAGAAAGTCATACAGACCTGGAATATCATGAGGGTGAGTAAATAATGAGAGAATTTTCATTTTTGGGTGAACTATCAATTAAAAAAATGTTTGATCTACAAGCTTTTGCTTAAGTGCTTGAAATGAGTTTTTTAGACAAATATAAATTGTGCCTAAATGTATACATTTCTTAACAAAACTAAATATAATTAAGGTTGTAGATTTAACGTGTTAATTCAGTGCGATTAATGACATAAAAATAATACCTTTAAAAAAATAACATGGTTAGTTATGCCTCCTTGACTGTTTGTAAATTCAGAAATAATTTAGACCAATGAAAATAGCACAGACGGATACAAGATTGACAAACTCAAGTGCAAACTGGATCGCTGTGGACTGTAGGCCAGTGATTAGTTTATGTTCAATGATACAGAAGTAAAACAAACAAAATATTGACCTCTAAGCCATTTTTTTGCATTGTCTCATCAATGGTTTACTCGTCTACCACACTAATGTAATGTCTTTATCTTAATTTTTGTAGGCCCCTATTTATAATGTAAATATTATATTTATAATTATTTAGATTATCTTTATATAATATCTTTATTTGGGGGACCTTTTTGCTGCAAATATTGAGATTCAATTAATTATGATTAATTTGATTAATAAATTGGCATATCATGTAGTTCATTTGATAATTCTTTTTAAATAAAAAATTAATAAAATTGAAAACATATATATTTTTTTAAATGGATGAGTTGGAGCAGATAGTGAAGGAAAAGCAGCCAACAAGTGAATAAGTGCAAATTGTGCATTTCAGTGAATCAGTTTAAAGCTCTGATTCAGTGAATCTTTTTGATGATTCAATGATATCGTCAAATGGACGCATATTCACATCAGACAGTTGTGTTTGCTACGACGCTGGCAATGATGCCAAACCATGACAGCACCATTCAATATGAACTGTTGTTGTATGGTAAAGAGCTGAATAAGATTCCTTTAGAAATTCTCCTTTTGTGTTCCACTGAAAAAATATCAGCATGCCGTTTAAGGTGGGTGAGTAAATAATGAAAGAATTGTCATTTTTTAAGCTTTAATGCAAGTATGTACAGTAGGTGCTGTAAATATTGCTGTTTTACTATGCATTGTTATTATGCATATAGATGAAAATAATTCAATAATCTTCTTTGCATTTATTGCAAATAGTGTGGAAATCATGCCTTGATTATTTTTAACTAGATGTTTGCTATATTTTACTTCTTGCATTAAACATTATGAATCTAATTGGCCATAAAGGTTGTTTGGTTGAAGTAATGGGGGAAAAACTCACCCAAGCCATTTCAGAGCGAATACATAATTATTGAAATATCATCAAAAGGCTTAAATATATATTTAAAAGGATGTTCCGGCACTTTTAGCACCTTGGATTTCTAGACAGTATAGTGAAATGGAAGAAACACCAATATTAATAAATAAAAGCTACAGTATAATGCCCATTTCTACCTGGAATATGTTAAATGGGTGTGAATGAGTGTATACAGTAAGTGTGTTTATGTGTGTGCATATGCATGTTTTTGTACATGCATGTGTGTGTGTGTGTGTGTGTGCACATATAAATATTTAGTTTTTATAATGTGTGTGTGTGTGTGTGTGTATCTTGGTATCTTGTGAAACAATCTATACTGTGTCATCTTCTTGTGATTTATGCGTGTGACACAGAACTAGCAGCGTCTTTTTTCTCTTTCTGTCATGGACCCTGTGCCCATCTAATGCGCATCATCCCCAGCCCTGAATGAGAGTGAGTATTGTGTGTTTTCTTCACCCCATGTGGATCACAGGTGACAGACAATGGAGAAGGACGCACGGAGGGATATAGAGAGGCCCCATCAGAAACAGCAGGCCCTGGCGATGCAGCGCAGAGTTCCGCCCAACATGAAGACATGGGAACATGTAAGATTGGAAATACTCAGCCATCATTACCAGTGAGTGAATCTAACTCCTAACCAAGATGTAAATCTAACTGTGACTAAACCATGTAGAAACCCTGATAAAAACAGTAACCTTTACCAAAATTTCCCTAAAGGAATGTTCTGGGTTTGATACAAGTTAAGCTCAATCGACAGCATTTGTGGAATAATGTTGATTACCACAGGTTTCACAATTTCCAATCAACCCCTTGCCACACAGAAAACCGAAGTATACTTTGGCCCAGGGGTGGTTCTAGGGTCAGTGGATATTCAGGGGCTTAGCCCAGACCTTTAAAACCATGGTTAATTGGATCCAAATCCATGGTTACTGCGTATAGTCTTGGTTACTATAATATTACCATTGGAAAACCATGGTTCATTTATGGATACTACAGTATTACTGTAGTAAAACTATTGGTAAATTGTATCCAAACCATGCTTTCCACGAAAACATGGTTAAACAGTAGTGAAATAGGCTATTATTATAGTAAAACCATGGTTATTTTATTGCATGGGAATGCAAACTATTGTGAGGAAACACAAAATGTATTTCATCAGAAGATTCTGGTGGGCTCGAGGCAATTCTAGGGGGACAATGCCCCACTAGCCCCCCCCAGACACTGGCTATGCTGCCATTAATTGACATTCTGCATTTTAATCATTTAAAAAAGTCTGTTTGTAAACTGTTGTTCACAGGGGTCTGAAGCATCCTTAGTGCTGTCTCCCACGTTGAAGGGAATATCGGAAGCCTTGCGCTCTGTGGAGGAATGAAGCATTCTGACTTCCCTTAATTCACTCTGTGCCTTCACTGACAGAACTTCACTGATTCCCAAACATCCCGAAAATATCCCATCTCCAGTTTTCTTTCACGCTGTCCATTTTTTTGCAGAATTTAGATTATGATTTTTAGGTGGCTCACGATTCAAAGGACTTTCAGCCCTTTTATTCCGGATCTGGGCAGAACTGCGTAGAGCGCAGTTTTTCCACTTTCACCATCACTGTGTGTCACTTTCTATGATACGAACATGTCTTACTGAAAAGATGTTGTTGATTGATCAACTAGCGCAGAGAGATTACTTTTATTTGATGCTGAGCAGATACGTGGAGGAGATGAACTACGACTGTGGATTTCTTCTAATTTATTTTACAGATAGTTCAGAAAATCTGTTACATTTTTTTTCCCCTTGCTCAGTAAAAGTAACAACTTATCTTATTAATGTTATCAAATTTTGAAATGTATCCAATTGAATATTTTCCGGTTGCTTTCTGAAGTTATGACCTTATGACTGGTGTAAATGTGCAGAGTCACAGAAGATGCGCTGTTCTATTTTGAGGCCTTTATTACATTTAAATTATTATGTGTAGATTTAATTATATAATTATTATTCAATGAAAAATGGTACTGAAATATTCCCAATTATTCAGTCATACAAACCCCTCCCTTTTCTCATGTTAAACATTGGTGCAAAGTGTATTGTTGTTAATTATGGGCTTTTGTTCTTGATCATAAATAATAATACATTATTGTCATTGTTGAACAGGTCTTTGGGGCCTAACAAACTTTTAAACAAAGCTTTTGCCAAGACAGAAGACACTGGGCTTATTTGTTGTTTTGAGGAGAATACTGCTGTAATATCTGAAATGAACTCTCCTCTCTTCTCTGTATTAAAATATAACACATTTAAAGTTTGAGCCCTCTGATTGTGTGTTATTAATGGGTGAAATTCTGATTATGACATTTTAAAGCTGTAAAGCCGCCGCCACACGTGGCTTTGAGCTGGCAAAATCTGAATCCTGCAATGAAGGATTATTTTTACTTCGACCATGTAACAAACACTTACTTTCAAAATTCAGTGACTAATTACTGAAATTTGATTAGGACTTAACTCTATTACCTTTATTTGTTGTCAATCAGCTTTGTAACAGAATGCACAGACATTTACGTAATAATGAGGTAAATTTAGACTTTAATAATTATTTAAAATGACTGTTCCTCTGCACTTTTTCAGTGGGGGGCATTGTGATTTTTTAATTTATAAATATATATATATATATATATATATAACTTTGAAACAGGCCATCACTATAAAGTTTTAATTGTAGCAGTATAAAGGAACGCATGCTGTTCAGAATTTAAATTCTATGGATCAGTAGCAGTGGGGCTAAAGCCACCTTAAAATTAAAAAGACGTTTCTGATCCTGAAGTATATGACCATCAATAAATGTTACTATTTGAGAAAATACTGATAGAACAACATTATTTTCTGTAAAATAAATAAAATGGTTTGTATACATGCAGTGCATTGTTTAACTTATACTTTTCTTTCTTAAATATGATTTCTTTCTTGAATGTTTTTGCATTTCTTTGTCTTTAACATTCTTATATTTACTACGTTATTTTCTTTCTTAAATATTTTTTTCTTTTCTTAAATATTTTTATTTCTTAAATATTTTTTTCTTTTCTTAAATATTTTTATTTCTTTCTTAAATATTTTTTATTTCTTAAATATTTTTTTATTTATTTTCTTAAATATTTTTTATTTTCTTAAATATTTCATGTTCCTTTATTTTATTTCTTTGTCTTTAACATTCTTATATTTACTACCTTATTTTCTTTCTTTTCTTCAATACTTTTTCTTTCTTTTCTTAAATATTTTTTTCTTTCTTAAATATTTTTTTCTTTCTTAAATATTTTTTATTTCTTTCTTAAATATTTTTTATTTATTTTCTTAAATATTTTTTACTTATTTTCTTAAATATTTCATGTTCCTTTATTTTATTTCTTTGTCTTTAACATTCTTATATTTACTACCTTATTTTCTTTCTTTTCTTAAATATTTTTTATTTATTTTCTTAAATATTTTTTATTTATTTTCTTAAATATTTCATGTTCCTTTATTTTATTTCTTTGTCTTTAACATTCTTATATTTACTACCTTATTTTCTTTCTTTTATTAAATATTTTTTATTTATTTTCTTAAATATTTTTTTTCTGAAATATTTTGTATTTCTTTCTTAAATATTTTTTATTTCTTTTCTTAAATATTTCATGTTCCTTTATTTTATTTCTCTCTTTGTCTTTACATTCTTATTTTGCTACCTTTAAAAAAAAAAAAAAAAAGAAAAATCTTAAATATTTTTTTCCCCCCTTTGTTACTTTCTGTGTCTTTATATTGGCCACCTAATAATTTTCTTGTTATATTGATTTTCCTTTTATTTATTTTTTTTTGCCTTTTTATTTTATTTCTTTCCCCTTCTTCAGCTTATTTATATACCTTAGAATTTCGTCTTTCTTTCTTAAATGTTTTTGCATTTGTTTTGCATTTCTTCCTTTCCTTCTTGCTTGTTTTCTTCATTTATTTCTTGTTCTTTAGCTTCTTCTTACTTTCTTCCTCTCTTGTAAATAATGCCTGTTCCGGCGGGTTTCCGCTCTTGGAGACGACCACCTCAGATCGCACCGGCCGTGCGCAGTCACGTCTAGTCTGATCCTCCGTACAATATCTTGACGTACTGTAGCGTTTTGAAGCTGGAAGAGCGACGCTCGGTCGCCCGCCCACCCGCGCGCGTCAAGAAGCGTCCAGACGGTCCATTACCGGGCAGTGATGATGGCAAGAGGGGCAGCAGAAGCAGATACGGCCATTCGGCCACAGCAGCATCAAATGCGCCACCGAAGTGAGATATGTGAAGCCTTTTCCGGTACTGTAATGCACTGTACGTACTGTACTGTAGATCAGAGCGCAGTTTGAAATATGCATAACTCAGCAAAAGACAACTGCACACATTCAGCGCTGCTGGTCTGGAAAAGGAGCTACTCGTAAGTCTGATTTAACAATACTTTAATGACTCCCATTCGATTTGTATCAGATGGATGCGTTTATATGGCATGCTATTGTTTTATGACTGTAAGCTCAGCATAGTGGTAACTTATATGGGACTTCTCTGTTATAGACCAGTTTTGCATATTTTCTTCCTATATGCCCCTTAAAAACATTAGGCTATCATGGTAACCATTTCCGACCAAATACCATATTAAACGTTACTATAGTAACTTTGAAAAGAGATACCTCTTTCCACCACTGTCATATATTTTAAAAGAAAGCAAATATTCTGAAAGCTTGCATCACTATTTGTAGAAAGTCTCGTATTAATTTTATATAACGATAACTGTAGTGTCTAAGGTATTTTAGGGGGATTAAACCAGGTTTTTACAATAAATGCATGGAAACTGCTATGACATTTGTGCCCAATAATGTGTGCTATTTATAAGTGTTGGGTAAGTTACTCTAAAAAAGTAATTAATTACTAACTACATCTTCTACAGTGTAATTAGATTACTGTACTAATTACTCTGTCTGAAAAGTAATCGCATTACTTATTTCTAATCATTTTCTACAACCCTGCTCAACCTCGACCAGATGAAAAATACAAGGATAGACATGAAATTGCTTTTAATTCTTTCAAATAAATCATATAAAATCACATAAATTATTCATGAACTGACCAAAGAATTTAGGGGGGCTGCGTTAAATTAGAAAACATATATTAGATGTTAAATTTCTATTTTAAATTCACTATTGGTTTATATAGAATTGTTCTAGAGTCTCTATACAGTATTTAACGCAATTACATCAGAAGTAACTGAAAAATTAAGAGTAACCCTACTTTACTTTTTTCAGTGAAAAAGTAATTTGATTACAGTAATTAATTACTTACTAATGCATTACACCCAACACTGACATTTATTTATCTTTTTAAAGAAAATCAAAAGGCATGCTTAATGTTAGCATGCATATATGAAATTTAGTTGTGTGTGTGTATATATATACTGTGTGTGTGTATATATATATATATATATGTAGGCTATTTCTTTCCTCAATTTTGAGTTTTATTGAATTAACTGCCTCTGGGTCGAATTGATCTCATATTAGGGGCTGATCTGTGGTAAAAGTGGCACCTTCTTCTACCTCCACCTACTGGCAAGGCAGAGAAATGCAAGCAACAATTTAATCAAAACTCTGGTTGGCTGACTGCTCGTTTTCCAAATACTTTAATCAGGTCTTTGTTTGTTTTTTAAATATAGAATCGATAACACTATGTTGGCATGAGGTATTCAATATTAGCTATTTGTGTGACTTTCAGACAGTCATCTTTCATATCAGCTTCTTACGAATCAACTAGATTTGCATTTCCCAGTGGAAATCGCAGTGATTGCAAAGCAGCAAAAAAAGTGGTAAAGTTAGAGGTAAGTTTGCGTTTTAGTTCCATATTAATAAGAATCAACAGTAGGCCTATAAAGACGGCTATATATGGTCACAAAGTGCTTAGTTTTTGGAAAGCCTACCACACTTCACCGGCCCACATTTTTTAAACCAATCAAAAATGCTCTGTTCCTGTAATTTTGCTTATTAGTATTTCGTGACATTGGGATGGCTGGCATGTCTATAGAGCACAACAGTGACCTCGCCGCCCTTAGAGACTGTCTGTATCGCCCATGTCATTATCCGCCACTGCTGAAAGCAAATAGGATCATTTAAATTGTTTAAACGTTTCATTTTAATTAATTTACTTATTTGTTCATTGTAAACAGTAATAGATGCACATATTGAGTCTGTTAAGCAGAATGAAATCCATGTGAAATATATAACAATGTGGTCAAATGTTACGGTCTTGCTAATAACAGCACTAGGTGCCATGGCACACTCACGGATCAGTTCTTCTTCATTCTTCACTCAAAAAGAAGCCTAAAAGAAGTTCGAAACAGCTGAGCAACGGTATACATAATGGGATACAACAGTAACTTTTCACACTTCTGGGTTTTGGAAAGCGGAAGTAAACGATTGCAGGGTAAACGTTGATAGCAGTGAATGGGAGACTACGCCAAATATAATTGTTGCTTACCCATTTGCTCCAAAATCTAAAGAAAAATGCCACTATTACATTTCCAAAACTTTCCAAATGAAGAACAAAAATAGAGAGCGATGGATTACGACAGTCAGAAGAGAGAAGATAACAAATGTACTGTCACTCTATTTTAGCAGCTGTCTAAGAGGCCGTTTACACGACAACGTTTTCAACTAAAAATGGAAAACTTTTTATGCGTTTTGGCTGTTTGTTTACACGACAACGACGTTTTGGGGCCTGAAAACGCAAATTTTTTAAAATGGGTTTCAAAGTGCACGTTCTGGAAAATAATGCCGTTATCGTCTCCATGTAAACATACAAAAACGCGCACGCGTATTACGTGTTCAGTCTATAGGCATGCGCGCGAGTACTTCAAAACAACGTGCGAGACATTCAAAACAATGGCGGACTACAGGACTGTGTTTGTGCTGCTCAAGATTTTGAGTTTATTGACGATTCTCCAGCAAATTAATTGTAGTAATAAAGCAACCTCATCATCCGTCCAGACAAAATTGCTCGATGCTTTCTCCATCTTCATTGTTTGTATTCACCGCTCTGTGGAAGAATGCTTATGTGCGCAGGCGCGTAGTGTTTCTTTACAAAGTGACATCGCCAACTACTGGCCTGGCATGCACAATACAGCGTTTTTAGTCGTTTTCGCGGATCCGTGTGAACGGGGATCGTTTTGACAACGTTGTCATCTGTACGCGAAACTTTTCAAAAACGCAAAGGAAAAACTTTTTCGTTTTTAGTACATCGCTGTCGTGTAAACGTACGCTAAGAAACCTCATCGCATTTGTGGTAACTTGTTTTTTTTTTTGTTTTGTTTTTTACTAATTCCAGGGTAATATAATACAAATTACAATGTTATGAATTTACAATAAATAATAAAAAAATTACAAATATATAAAAAAAAAGTTTGCTAGATTTACACTGCTAAACAAGTCGGAAACTCTTTATCACAGTCTGTGAAAAGAGTCCATAGGCACTTAGAGTATTTGAGTAGGTTTGATTCCTTTTGTAGACTAATTCAACTAAAATAAATATTGCATGGTGTTTGAAAATGTCTCTACCTGAATGATCGTACAGATTAGGGTTGTAACGGTTCTCGGTAAAAAACTGAACCGTACAATTCGCCACCCACGGTTCGGTAAGCATTGGTCACCTCAAGTTTAATGACGCATCTGGAGCACAACGTTTGGTGAAGAAAACAAAGCGTCAAATAGACACTCACAGTTACAACCACCGCTAATGCACCTGAATGTATCTGTAAATAGATACACTCTGTCTGTGTTTCACGTGGGTTAACCTGATGACATCACTGTTCCGCAAGCATTGTGTATAGTTGAAAATGGCAATCGCCAACGGAGAAAACGAGCCGCTGATAGAGAAGCCCTCTGTTATTCAAGTCTCCTGTCTGGGAACATTTTCTTTTTGCAGTCAATTACAACAGTGATGGTCAAAAAAGTTCACAAAACAGGCACTGTTTGCAGACATTGCTCAACATGAGTGCTGTATACTGGTAATACATCAATATGTGATTAATCACGTACGCCGATATCACCCGGAGAAAGATAGCACGCAGTGCACAGAGGGCCGCAGGTGAGCCGAAACTGCACACACTCACTTCCATTTTTAAGCAGGAGCTCTATGTTAATTCAGACATACATGAAACAATAACTAAAGCGCATGGAGTGTTCATTGCCATGAAGTTATGTTGCCATACTCCGTTGATGAAGATGTGGGACTTCAGCATATGATTAAAACTCTCCCGGACCCTTCTCGTATCCATTTTAATAGCAAGGTTCCTTCTATGGTGATGTTCAGCTTCTGAATGTTGAAAATATGTTGAGTTTCGTTTGAAATGCACTTTATGTTGATGCATGTAGCGTAATAGTGCAGGTATTAAGTTAAAATATTGATTTATTACTTAGAGAAAAGTTTTATATATATATATATATATATATATATAGTTCATGTCCCTAAAGTAAATTAACCATGGTTTTACTATAGTAATATTGTAGTAATCATGACTGAAGTAACAATGACTGCTGTCAGCAATGTTTTCTTAGTAAAAATCATGGTTTTGATACAATTAACCATGGTATTATGACAGTATACTGTAGTTTCTATATATAGTATAGTATTTCTATATAGTAACCATGATTTTACTATATATTGTAACAATGACAGTAACCATATTTATTTTGTGATTACTATGATTTTTCTACAAATACCATGATTAAAATATGGTTACTGTAGTAAAACCATGATTGTTATTAAGGCAAACCTGTTGAAGTGTTTGTTACTAAATACAGTATTTTTACTTTGGATTTGGAAGTAATATATATATTCTTTCTGAACTTGGCAAATACCGAACTGTACCGAAACCGTGACCCTAAAACCGTGATATAAACCGAACCGTGAAAAATTTGAACCGTTACACCCCTAGTACAGATTTAGGTAGAGCCTGCTATACACTGTAAGACTTTTACAGTCCTTTAGGATTGTTGCTTGTCAGACTGTATGATAGGAATGCATTGATATTGCCATGGCACACTGTGCGACATTATGTCAGACTGTACGATACACATGTAGCTGACTGTGGTCCCAATCATCCCGATCAGTGAACATGACTCACGTTACGGGAGCGTTGCGGAATAGAAGCGAAACGACAAGATTTGCCCACCCCGGAGGTGCATTTTTTGTCTTTTTCTGAAAGTCAGGACATCAGCATTTCCGTTGCTCCATTACCACTCCATCACGAGCATATGCTAACATGTAAAAAGAAAGATGGATTTTGTCAAACGGCCTATAATAAGACAGCCTGATCACAAATACAGAAAATTACAGATGTTGAGAATGAACGCGAGTGCGGGAGGTAGCCTACAGTAATAATGAGCTACCACAAGCAAATATTCATTGTGGAAATAAAAAGACATGTGGCCTGAAAAATGACAAACTTCTCCGTTCACTTTGGGGAAAGCAAAAAAGGTGGGTTATAGTAGTATGTCTTTCTCCTCTTTTAGAGTAAACTATCGGCCACGCAAAATTTCGAAAATTCATATAGGCTTGATAATATGTCGTGCTTGCAAATTCCCTATGGATAATGCACAAACACAGCATAGATTTCTATAATTGTATCTAATTGTATCTGCTGATTTGGATTAAAACATCCCATAAAGACTTACCAATATAAATTGTTCAAACTTTATATGCTTATATGCTTTATATGCTTAGTCACGGCCCGGCCCCCCCCCTCCTCCTCGTGATACTCCTCCCTCCTTTGCCTTCCTTTCTGGGGGGGGCATTGCCTTTCTGGCTGCGTCTGCCGGCAGGCTTTTACCTGCCTCTCTAGAGCTGGGGAGGGGGACAAGGGGAGGGAAAAATAAGAGAGGAGAGAGAAAGGGCAAGGCGGAGTGACAGTGAGAGAGAGAGAGAGAGAGAGAGAGAGAGAAAAAAAATTGCTTGCCAGTTCCCAGACACGCCGTCGCCTGGTCCTCCACCCTCTGGCGGATGACAGTCGCTCCTCCCCGGGCCGACCGGAGCGAGTCCTTCGACCCCTGGTGGATGGAACACCCCTCCGTGTTCTGGCGGCCAGTAGAGAGCCCCTCCGCCCCTCGCAGCGGCTCCACTGCTCCAGGTAGCCAGCAGCGACTACTCCATCCCCTGGCGGATGGCCATGGCTGCTTCTTTTGGCAGACGGCAGTGGCGAGGACTCCACGACAGCGCATCCCTCCTCCTTCCCGGGTTTCGGGACCAATGCAACAGGTGTAAAATGGGAAAGGAGGAGGCAGGAACCGGCTGAACAATCAAAGTAATATTTAATGAAACAAAAAGACACAAACACACACACGGCAGCTGTGTGTTCATATTGACTGATCTAAACTGACTGAATGGGAAATTAGCTGTCGGCTTTAAAGTAGGTTGCGCTCCAGGTCACATTTACTGATAACCAGTGGCAGTAAGAAAGTGTTTAGCAGCCGGTAAGAAGTTTTACTGAAAGTTCTCTGTTATGAACCAATGAAATGAACTCAAAAACACCTTCTTTTTGGTCATGTTTTGTTCTAAATGACATCACACCCATTCGTTTTTCGATTTCCTGTGAAGTATGCCGGGGCCTAGGAAGACCAAAATCACAATTCAGTATGCACATATGTAAGGAAAAAGACAAATCGTGATTCAGTATTGCAGTAATTCATTGACATTAGCATCCACGGGTTACACAACCTTAAAGAAATTTTCCAGGTTCAATAAATGTCAAGCTCAGTCGACAGCATTTGTAGTAAAACGCTGATTACCTCAAAAATAATTATGAAAAATTGGGGGTACAGAAAGGGACTTACAATGGAAGTGAATGCGGCAAGTCCATAAATACACTCTGTTTCAAAAGTATAGCCAAAAGATGTAAACATCATATGCATTAACATGATTTTGGTGTGTGAAAATCAGTGATTTACTGGTGTTTATTAGATTACAGGGTTTACCAGCGTTGCATCATCATGACATCCAAGTTTTAAGATTTGATATAACTTTACACAAATAAGTTAGCCAAGCAATATAATCACACAAAAGTTACATTAACACATATAAAGTTTACGTCTTGTGGCAATACTTTTGAAACCTTATATATTTTAACGTTTATTGACTGGCCCCATTCAATTTCATTCTGAAGTGCCAGACTGTAACTGTGATTCTTTTCTTTTCTTTCTTTATTTTTTTTTTATTTTTTTTTGTAAATAACGTAGAATGCAAAATTATTTTATGTGGGTAATCATCAACATTATGCCACAAATGCTGTCTATTGAGTTTGTTTTGAACCCAGAACACTCCTTTAACAATTAACATCAGCTTGTAAAAACTGACGCATTATATCACTTTTGGTGAATAATGTATCTGTAACAGTAGCACCAAATGGCGCGGGCTTATTCAGCCCAAAACATTATTTCACTGCTCCCTGCACAACTTTTGCATTCTTACAGATCTGTCTTTATTTGTCTGCATGGCTCCACACCGGCCGGCCAGCCAGACGAACAAAGTGTGTGTCAGTAACTTGATTGCATGTAATGCCACATTAGAGAGGACAGTGTTTGTGAATGTGATGATTGTAGTGATGGAGCACAGTCGGCCAGGGGTGGGTGTCTGGGGTTGTGCTACAGGCTATAATTATCTGCTTTTGTATGTCCTGCGAGTCTTTTGTGTGGCCCTGGTATCATGCGCTTATACAAAAGACCATGTGACAGTCACTCCTCAACCGGTTCCCTGCACAGCATTTACACAGGCAACTGGTTTCACAGATTGTCACTTTGCACAAAGAACTTCTCTATAATTTAATGCGTATTTTAAATATAAAACAATATAAAACAAATCAGGCCTAGAGGTATCTGAGAATCAGAATGAAACTTATTTTTTAAGTCTCCTGTTCATTTCATGCCATTGCATAAATAGTCAGGCTATGATTAATAAAGTCAGCTGGATCTCATGAACATCACATGACCGTGTCATATTATATGTTTCGCTGCAGTTTCCCAATAAAATGTCCAGTGGGGGACATAAAGCAATGGCAAAAGCGAGTGAAATGGTGTCGTAATCTAACAAGGTTTTAAGGTGATTATTAGATGGAGGTTTTAATGAGTAAATCAAATCTCCTTAACCTCAAACTTTAACCTAAACCTAACCAATAGTGATCTAAAATCAAACGAGAGGTGAACAAAACAGACATCCTTACCCTAACCATCACCTAAACCTAACCAATAGTGTCCTAAAAGCAAATGCGACCTGAGAAGCAAATTTTCTGAAGCAACTACGCAATTTTGTGTCGCTTCTTTGACACTTTCATCTCACGTGTCAGCTTGTGTGCTTGACTAGGCTTGAACCGCATACTTCAGAGTCTAAAGTCTAACGCTCTGTCAGGTGAGCTACCACGGAAGCTAATCACGGTGGAATAAGTGTGAATGTAGGTGGGTATGTAATACAAATGTTAAAATGTATTGTTTTTTAAATGATGAGTTACAGTAAAGTGTTTCGATATCATAACATAGCAGTCGAAAAATACGTGTTCATAAAGTCAGAATCAGCCACTATAATCGTGATTTGTGTGAAAGTGAATAAAACGCACAGTTGAACTGCACAGAAAACTTAGATCGTGGCACGTAAATGTCAGTTTTCAAAAATTTTGTGATAGTAACGTTCATTCTCTGAGACTAGGTAGCACATAGTTTACTGTAAGTGCCTGAGCATAACCAGACCATATTTCTGAAAGTCAAAATTATATTGATCAGAGTTTGAGCTTTCATTTAAACTTTTAGTTATTTGTTGTACTTTGTTTATGTTTCAATTTTGTCTCAGCGGCTTCTCCTAAAATTCCCTAGGTGCAGCAAAAGTAGACACCAATCAGACAATTGTTGTAATATAATAAAGATAAAGCTATACAATATTGAGATTGCAGAGCACCGCTCGAGACAATGATAAGATTTCTACTGAAACTCTAGATGAAATGCATATGAGATAATTGTGTTTGTCTAAGAAGATTAACGAGAGCAGGTTTTAACAAAAGTCACAAAAAAAAAATGTTGTTTTAGAAAATTTGTTTTCTATTCTCATAACTGAACTAGGAGAAATAAATGCGATATTAGTAAGCTATCTCATTTACTGTAAGATTTTTCTTTGTAATGGGATTGTCCCTGAACTGGATAAGCAAGTCATTATAAGTGATTAGTCTGAGAGCAGGGACACAGTTAATTATAGAAATCTGAAGTCTACTAATCAATATTTAATGGCTTGTATTTTTAGATTGTTGTATGCTTAATATTCAAAGGCCTTTCATTTCTGTCCTGATAAAAGAGTGTAATTTTTATAAGGCATTGATATAATGATGTGATTTGAAAGAAAGGTGTTGTTGCGAGTTATGTAACATCCTTTATTAAACAGGCTGCAAGGATTTTATACTCTGAATATGGCAGTATTAAGACAGCACTTAAAATGGAAGTGAATGGGGGCCAATTTTTGAACGTTAAAATACTCACTTTTTCAAAAGTATAACCACAAGACAAACAATATGTGTGTTAACATGATTTAAGTGTGATAAAATCGCTTACTAACCTACTGTATAAAGTTGTAGCCAATTTTACATCTTTGTTGTCATGATGATGTAATGTCAACAAACCCCAATCTTAGTTGTTTACAGTTTAAACAACTTTACAGCTCAAATAATACAGTACATCATTTTTAACAGAAAGGTGAATGTAAGTGTTTTTATAAAATTATAAGCATCAAATCTCTGCTTTTAAACCCTCCAAAAATTGGCCCCATTCGCTTCCATTGTAAGTGCCTCACTGTAACCTCGATATTTGCTTCTTTTTTTTTTTTTTTTTTTAAAGAAAAGGAGGTACGAGTTGAAATTAATTTGTATGGTATTCAAAATGACCAACATTAGGTCTGTGCTTACCGAAGTTCAAGTCACGAAGCTGGAAGTAATGTTGAACGTATGGACACCTATGAGGTCGAGATTTGGAGTGAAGTGGCGCCTAAAAGCGAGAAGTACTTTTAGTTGTAAATTATGTAATACATTCAACAGGAGTGCACGTTTTATTTACTGTACCTTTAAACCCAAACCCCAACCCTAAACCTAACCGTCAGTAGAGTAAATATGTGATTTTAGAGTGGAAATGCAGCCTACAAATGCACATTATGTTAACGTAATTGACCGTTTGCTAAGCTCCGCCCCCCTTGGTTATGGTTGCTCGTTCTGATAAGCTCTGCAGAACTCCCCATTGGAATGAATGGGAGATTGCCGTGAACAACACGGTTTTTGCCAAAATATTCTCATAAACGGAATAGATAATATTTTTACGTGGGCTGGTATGAAGAGGGACATTGTAATGCATACAGTATTTATCTGAAGTTTTTTGTATAAGAAATTGTTAAAGTACACAGACATTTGATTAAAAACTGTGGAGACTATGAATCAGAATCAAGGCAAATGACTATTACAGTCACATGAAAAGAGAAAAACTTCATTTAATAGTGATAACACATCTAATGACAATAGCGTAAGTGAACAGAGCTGTTTGTAACGTCTCATAACACACTCATTTTGATGCTGTGAATTGTTTATTTACTATCGCTTTTACTATGAATCAATACATAAACAAATTAATGTTCAGTTAGCTTTAATTTACCTTGGAGCAAATGTAGGTGTTGTTGCAGATGTAATATGATCATTTGGGAATGAGGGCTGACACAGTTTAATCCAGAACATGCTCTTCTCCAGATTTATTTAAAGATTTTAAAAAAGAAGGAAAAACACTGCATGTATCCTCTCTGGGTTACTTGTGTCACTATTACAAATGACCCGGCAACAACGTGTTTTACATTTTTTAAATTATTTTGATAAAATCCCCCTTAAAATTACTCAAACACACATTACTTCTATGGAAGTGGGCTGTCATTGAAAAATAGCAAACGCGGGTCAGAATAATGATGGCAGGGCAGTCGTTGCTAAAACAGGATTAGTCAGAAGCACTTTAAGGCGGGACTTAGCGAGGGGTCAATTACTTCCTGGTTCCCTTGGGACCAGATGCCATGTCTCAGAGGTTGCTTGCACAACGTGTCACCAGTATTGCTAGATGGAAATGTATTCACACTCGAATTGATGGAAAAACATCTGATATGGGGATGGCGCTTGTCAGTAATTCGGCAGAATGAGGTTGTTTCAAGGCACGTGAACTTTGAGAAGCAACATGTTGATATCACATGTGATCATGTTTTAAGCATGCACTTGGACATAAACCATTTTAAAATTTATTTCCAACTTATTGCCGAACTTTGTAGAATTGCAGTGAAAATGTAAGGACCCGAATGAAATTATGTAGTGGAAAACATTGTTTTAGTAAATGCACATTTATGAGGCAACTGTTTTTGAAGTACCTTTTACCTTTCAGCTTTTCACTGCTTGCACTGATGATTATGCAAACCGATAAATGAGTCAAATGAACATAAGCAACATTATGAAGTCAAACATGAGTCAAATATGTGCAGGTTTGGTTGTTTAACGAATTTGTCAGTGATTTATAGTGGCAGTTGTTTGAGTGGGACAGAACATCTGCATTCCAGAAACCTGTTTTTGTCACAGAACATTCTGTGCTTTGACTCCAACAGTGAGATTTTTTTTTACCTTTTGCTGTAGGGAGAGAAACACACTACAAGGCCAAAAGTAAGTGGATACCCAAACACTACACCTATGTGTTCTTTTTGATTTAGTTTAATTTATGTTAAGGGATGGAACCTGGCTCAATGTTGCCATTTGAATTCATCCCAAAGGACAAGGTGTGGCAGTTAAGAATTAAAGTGTTTAATTTATAATAATAATAATAATAATAATAATTCCTCACATTTATATAGCACTTTTCTAGGCACTCAAAGTGCTTTACATAGTATAGGGGGAATCTCCTCAACCACCACCAGTGTGCAGCATCCACATGGATGATGCGACGGCAGCCATAGTGCACCAGAACGCCCACCACACACTAGCTATTGGTGGAGAGGAGAGTAGAGTGATGTAGCCAATTCAGGGATGGAGATTATTAGGAGGCCATGATTGATAAGGGCCAATGGGGGGAATTTAGCCAGGACACCAGGGTTATACCCCTACTCTGGGATTTTTAATGACCACAGAGAGTCAGGACCTCAGTTTAACATTTCATCCGGAAGACAGTGTTTTCTACAGTATAGTGTCTCTGTCACTATACTGGGGCATTAGGACCCACACAGACCACAGTGTGAGCACCCCCAGCTGGCCTCCCTAATACCACTTCCAGCAGCAACCTTAGTTTTCCCCAGGAGGTCTCCCATCCAGGTACTGACCATGCTCAACCCTGCTTAGCTTTAGTGGGCAACCAGGCGAGAGCTGCGGGGTGAATTATTATATATATATATATATATATATATATATATATATATATATATATATATATATATATATATATATATATATATATATATATATATATATATATATATATATATATATATATATATATAAGTTAGAGGGAGACCAACTCGATTGCATCATTCAAAGTTTCATGGGAGTGGACAGTCACTGTGGAGCTTTTTGCCACAGTTTTTTTGCCACGATTCTCTGGTTGGTGGATCTTTTCTTTTCATGAACTTGGGGAGTGTACTTGTAAACCAGAAATTCCATTATTTTTTAACCCTCGTACTGTATTTGGTATTTTTTTTACCTAAATACATTTTCTGCGTTTAATAAAAATGATTTCCTTTATCTGAGCAGTACAAGACTTTTCCTCCATTTGCCAACTGAACATACACAAAAAATGTATGCTCGTAAAACAAAAAACGACACCTTTGGTATTCACGGTCAAAATTGACCGACCATTGAAAATTAATGGGAAAGAGCAAAAAACTGAGATTTTTTTTTTTTTGGATCTGTCAAATATAATCAATAAATCAGCCTCAATGCAGAAAACAAAAGACAGAAATTATAGAGTGAAAACATCCTCAGTGCAAAACATACACACCCACTCACACACACTTACACACACACAAAAAATGAACTGGTGAAACTCTAACACAGAGCTTTTTTTTTTCTTCTTTTTTTACATTTGACAAAAAAATAAATCAGTCACAATGCTAAACACACACACACACTCAGAAATTATGGGGTGAGACAATAACACACTCACAATGCAGAACACAGCTATCCTTATGAGGACTCTCCATAGACATAATGATTTTTATACTTTACGAACTATAGATTCTATCGCCTAACACTAAACCTACCCCTAAACCTAACCCTCACAGAAAACTTTCTGCATTTTTTCATTTTCAAAAAAACATTGTTTAGTATGTTTTTTTAAGTGATTTGAATTATGGGGACACTAGAAATGTCCTCATAAACCACATTCATAGCATAATAACCTTGTAATTACCAGTTTGTAACCTAAAATATTTTCCTAGTAAACCACCCAAACCCGCCCACACACACAGACAGAACCAAGGCATCAATAAGTGGAGCTCTGCAGCCATCGTTTGGTCATTGTTGGCATTACAAGTCATCTGTTGTTTTCCAGCTGATGACAGCAATCTGACACACACACACACACACACACACACACACACACACACACACACACACACACACACACACACAGGGTTGGGAGGGTTACTTTTGAAATGTATTCCACTACAGATTAGAGAATACATGCTGTAAAATGTAATTTGTAACGTATTCCGTTAGATTACTCAAGGTCACTAACGTATTCTAAATACTTTGGATTACTTCTTCAGCACTGGTAGATTTTTTCACTTGTTTTGACTATAAAAACTCAGTACAGTAAGACAAAATACACATGTTAAAAAATACATTCTCTGAAAAACCGAAATATCTTATGCAGTGTTGTTTCTAAAACAAGATCAATCTAATTAATTTTGTTTTAAGGATTTTTAGATATTTTTACAGGAAAACAATACAAAAATTATTATCAAGAATACGATTTTTGCCCTAATATCAAAGGTCTTACTAGAAAAAAAGAAATTATGATCCAACGTGAATTTTCTTGATAAAAAAAATAAAATATGATCGTGTCTGGTAACGTGCATGTAAAATGGATAGGAATAGCATTTTAGCTTAGCGTAAAGCTGACAATTTACACAAGGTTTATTTCTATTTCTTGTGCTCCAAACTTACTTCAAACGTACTTCTCTGTCTGCTCATATGAATGTAACACATCATAAGAAAGTGTTTCACCGCTGTTCAAATGCACTTTGGATCGCATCATTTATATGTATAAATGTTTTCCATCTGAAAGGACTAAATATTAAATGAAACAAATGACAATAAAATGCAAAGTAATCTCTTCAGTAATCAAAATACTTTTTGAATGTAACTGTATTCTAATTTCAAATGATTTAAATTGTAACTGTAGTGGAATACAGTTACTTATATTTTGTATTTTAAATACATAATCCTGTTACATGTATTCCGTTACTCCCCAACCCTGCACACACACACATTTGCACAAATATCCTTAATGAAAACCTGGTCCAGAGCGCTCAGGACCTCCAGCAGGACAATGACCCTAAGCACACAGCCAAGACAACACAAGAGTGGCTTAGGGACAATTCTGTGAATGTCCTTGAGTGGCCCAGCCAGAGCCCGGACTTGAACCAAATCGAACATCTCTGGAGAGACCTGAAAATTGCTGTCCACCGAGGGTCCCCATCCAACCTGACAGAGCTTGACAGGCTCTGCAGAGAAGAATGGCAGAAAATCCCCAAATCCAGGTGTGCAAAGCTTGTCACATCATACCCAAAAAGACTTGAGGCTGTAATCACTGCCAAAGATGCTTCAACTATGTACTGAGTTAAGGGTCTGAATACTTATGTCAATGTGATATTCAATGTGAAGTTATCACAATGTGAAGTCATTATGGGGTATGGAGTGTAGATTGATGTGAATATCTTTTTTTTTTTTTTTTTTTTTTTTTTAAAGCATTTTAGCATAAGGCTGCAAAAATAATAATAATAATAATAATAATAATAAAGTAATAATAATAAAAACTTTCTGAATGCACTGAAAATAAGATCCCAAAAGAAATGCATAATTTTATTGGGTCACACTTTATATTAGGTGGCCTTAACTACTATGTACTAACATTAAATACATACAAGACTATGTATTTACTGTGTAACTACAAGTTGTTCTGCAACATTCCCACATTTGCTGCTACTGAGGTTGAGGTACGGGTAGGTTTCAGGAGTAAGGGTAGGGTTAGGGTTAGTATTAAGGATTAGATTTAGGTTTTGGTGTAAGGGTTGGGTTAGGGGTAAAGTTAACATCGTAACTACAAATGTAATTAAATGCAAGTACTTTAAATGTAATTACAATGCAACAACATGTATGTACATAATAAGTACATTGTATCAAATGTTTAAGTACATAGTAGTTAAGGCCACCTAATATAAAGTGGGTCCTTTTATTGTTCTTACTTCAGGGAAGAAGAAATGGTATCATTATCATCATCATTAAAAAAAGGAAAAAACAAAAGGGTTACACATCTAACCCTTACGGTCAAAAATGACCGTGAATACCAAAGGGAGGTGCCATTTTTCAATACCATAGGAGAGTTAAAAAGGAAGTTGACATAACACGGACTTATGGCTTAAACAGAAGCATATCCTGAATTAAAAATGTATAATTAACTTAATTGAATGAATATCTCTTTAACAATGAATTTCCCTATGGAAAATATGAATGGGAGTGTTGAGCTGTATTACTAAACAAACAAAATCTAAAACAAAAAAATACTTTTTTAATATTTTAATGAAAGCTTTGTACACATAGCACAGTAAGGCCAGAAAAATACTCTATGAAACTAGCAAACATAGACGTTAAAGTTTGGAGCACGCAATCGCATTACAAGCACACAATCCTGTTGAACAAACTGAAGATGCATTGCTGTGGCAACTGTGTTCCTGCAGTGCTTTTCAGTAGCGGCAGAGTCTAAACTGAATATAATAAGATAAAAAGAATGTGTGCCACTAAATAACGCAAAAACAACATGTCTTTCTATTGCACTGTGTGGTTGAACGTTCAGTAGAAATAAAATTGAAATCAAGATATGACCTTGTGCGATTATTAAACCGCAAAGAGCTGCAACAATCTGCACACGCTACTTGTGTGCAGCTCTGTTCTGAGCACACATGAGGGGCTAAACAGTGGTTTCAAAACAGTTCTGTGCTCGCTTCACGAATTTAATCTCATGCTCAGAATAACAGATGTGCTGCATTCGATTTGGTTTAGTAACGTGTGCTGAGTGTATTATATTTAAAGAGCTCCAAATTCACTTGAATTGACCACTCACTACAAGTTACTATGCAAATCTAAAATAACCATATGACACCATGTTTTTTGTGGAAAGAAGAGGAGATGAGAGCATTTCACCATATTTGGAATGAGGTGCCTGTTCAAAGGCTGTTGTTAATGCAACTGCACGCAGAAAGTTCCTGCAGTTTTCCACCAAAAAAAAAAAAAGTGTTGAGGACTTAAACAGACCCCATTTCAGTGCAGTGCACATGTAAATAAATTATTACAGATATATTTATTTTATAATAATAATAATAATAGTAATTATAATACGATTGTAATATATTTGTGTAATTTCTTAATGTAGTTATATTAGTAATAATAATATTAAGATTTATTACAATGATAAAATGTTCAAGTTGATTGGGTTCCAAAAAATTATGAAGTGGGCTGCCATCACAAAGTGCACAGTCTGATGATTCCTTTACTGAATGAACTCACTGAATCAGTGTTGTTCAATGTTCATATGACAACGTGTAGTTAGTTAAAGATAAACTTTTGCAATAGAGTTTTGTAATCAAATACTTTTAAATAAACTAAAATCTAAAAATAAATAAACATTAAAATGTTTTAATAGTATTATAATTCTTAAATATATTACTATATTATACATTAGTAAAATTATATAATATGTAAGCTGAATTTTAGAAAACACTGTGTGGTGGTGACAATCTTCAATACTCAAAGGGATGATAGAGTTTCTATCTGTGCCCCTTCAAGAACTCTCCCGAACTTCAGCTAGAGGCATTTTCAAGGTTAAATGACTAATAAGGGGGTTAAAGTGAGTACCGTGTCTCTAATGCGCAATTATGGCTGTACGTAACAGTCTAAGAATAACTGTTTCTGCCTGTCCTTCACAGCACAGATGCATGAATACTGAGCTGTACTGTAAGCAGAGATGAGGTGTGTACACTCCCCTGTGGGCTCTCATTAATCTGGTAATTACTTCAGAAGATACAAGTGATGCTAACTACAGCTTGTGTTACTGCTCCACCCCTGCGTGGGGCTCCAACCTCTGACTCTGCGGTCATTTGATACACGCTTCACTCGCTACCGTAAGAGTGCTAATGTTGTCCCAGAGGTAAATTTCATTGCTTAATGGTTGCTCCTTCAGAGCTGGAGACTTAATGGAGTTCTTAGTTCAGTTTCATTTAAGGGATGATATGCAATTTGTACAATGTTAAAAATTTTATTTTATACAAACTTATGCAGAGCCATTAAGCTATTTGTAGGTTGATTCCCCCAAAAGTATAAACACTGTGGCTTTATGGTGCTTTCAACATTGCTGTTTGTGAATCCCAACCAGCCCATCATAGCAACATTGACTTAACTAATGGTGTGAATTTGGGGCGGTACTATCTGTTTGACAGACCAGTGGAGAGGCAGAATGCAATGTTGGGGTGTTCCTCCTAAAGTCCACAATCATCTCCACCGTTTTGAGTGTGTTCAGCTCCAGGTTGTTTTGACTACATCAGTGAGCCAGCCGTTCAACCTCCCTTCTGTATACAGACTCAGAGTCATCTCGGATGAGGCCGATGACAGTAGTGTCGTCTGTAAACTTCAGGAGCTTGACAGAGGTGTCCTTGGCGGTGCAGTCATTTGTATGCAGGGAGAAGAGTAGTAGGGAGAGCACACATCCCTGGGGGGCACCAGTGCTGATTGTACATGTGCTGGAAGTGAATTTCCCCTGTCTCACTAGCTGCTGCCTGTCCGTCAGAAAGCTGGTGATCCACTGATAGATAGATGTGGGAACAGAGAGTTGGTGTAATTTAGTCTGGAGTATAGCTGGAATGATGGTGCTGAAAGCTGAACAGAAGTCCAGAAAAAGGATCCTTGCATATGTTCCTGGTCTGTCCAGATGTTGCAGGATATAATGCAATCCCATGTTGACTGCATCATCTATAGACCTGTTTGCTCGATAAGCAAATTGAAGGGGATCTAGAAAGGGTCCAGTGATGTTCTTCAGGTGGGCCAACACCAGTCTCTCAAATGATTTCATTACCACAGAAGTCAGAGCGATGGGTCTGTAGTCATTAAGTCCTGTGATTTTTTTTTTTTTTTTTTTGGGACAGGAATGATGATTGAGCGTTTGAAGCAGCATGGGACTTCACACTGCTCCAGTGATCTATTGAAGATCAGTGTGAAGATGGGGGCCAGCTGGTTAGCACAGGATTTTAGACAAGTGTGTGAGACACCGTCTGGGCCCTGTGCTTTCCTTGTCTTTTGTTTTCGGAAGACACGGCACACCTCCTCTTCACAGATCTTAAGTGCAGGTTGAGTAGCAGGAGGGGGGTTGCAGGAAGCGTTGATGTTTGTGTGAAGTGAAGGCCTTTCAAATCTACAGTAGAACACATTCGGGTCATCAGCCAGTTGTTGGTCCACTACAGTGTTGGGGGTATGAGTCCTGTAGTTAGTAAGTTGTCTCAGGCTACTCCACACTGATGTTTGGGAGCAGTGACTGATAAGATGAAAAACAAGTTTTCAGCTTATCAGAATAGCTTCTTTTAGCCACTCTGATTTCCTTATTCAGTGTGTTCCTGGCCTGATTGTACAATACTTTATCCCCACCTCTGTAAGCATCCTCTTTTGCCTGACAAAGCTGCCTGAGCTTTGCTGTAAACCACGGTTTGTCATTGTTGTATGTTAAATAAGTCCTAATAGTAATGCACATATGCTCACAGAAACTGATATATGATGTCACAGTATCTGTGAGCTCATCCAGATTGGTGTCTGCAGCCTCAAATACACTTCAGTCAGTGTAGTCAAAACAGGCTTGTAGTTCCAGCTCTGCTTTATTGGTCCATCTCTCTACAGTCTATACTACAGGTTTAGCTGACTTTAGTTTCTGCCTGTAGGCTGGAAGAAGATGAACCAGACAGTGATCAGAGAGTTCCAGAGCTGCTCGAGGGACAGAGCGATATGCATCCTTTATTGCTGTGTAGCAAGGATCCAGTATATGTCTCAGGTTGGGCATGTAATGTGTTGTTTGTATTTGGGCAGTTCACATGTGAGATTTGCTTTGTTAAAATCCCCAAGAATAATAATAAGTGAGTCCGGGTATTGTTGTTCCGTGTTTGTGATTTGATCAGCCAGCTGTTGCAGCACTGCGTTCACGCACGCATGTGGTGGGATATAAACACTCACCAGAATAAACAAGGAAAACTCCCACGGTGAGTAGAAAGGCTACAGTTAATAAAGAGTGCTTCCAAATTAGGACAGCACATATTCTTTAACGTTGTTACATATGTACACCAACTTTCATTGATGTAAAAGCATGTTCCGCCACCTCTCATTTTCCCTGTTAAATCCGCGATGCGATGTGCTCTGAACAGCTGAAAGCCCATCAGATGTAATGCGCTGTTCGGAATGGCTTCACTCAGCCAGGTTTCTGTGAAGCACAAGGCAGCAAATGTTGAAAAGTCCTTGTTTGTACAGGTGAGAAGATGTAGTTCATCCATTTTGTTAGGAAGAGAGTGGAGAATCTTTAGATGAATACTCGGCAGCGCTGTTCGAAAGCCGCACTGATGAAGCCTGACCAGCGTGCCAGCTTGTTTCTCTCGCCTGCATCTCTTAAACAACACAGCTGTGCATGAACAGCACGGATTCTGTTGCGAAGCACTTCACTGCGAGTGATTTCCTGCAGAATGGCTCATGCGGGTAGAACCCTCGACATATGAGACTTGTCTTCAATAGACTTGCTCGCAGGATGCGTGTTTCAGATGAGAAGCATTTCAGGCGAAAACCACCATTTCCTGCATATATATGTATATATATGCATATGTATATATATATATATATATATATATATATATATATATATACACACACACACACAGTATATATTAGAACGTTCCCCTAACGTTACTGGATGGTCCCCATTTGTTTTGTTTTTTTTTGGTTTTTTTTTTGTGGCTTTTTTGGGAACCAACTCCCAATGTTCTAGGGGAAACAAATGTTGTAGGTTTTATTTTTATAACTATAAACTAACCTTCCCAGAACTTTGCAGGGAGGTGTTTGTGACAACCTAATAAGAACTTATAAAGAATGTTATATTTTTTAATTTGCAGAATAATTTTCCCCATTTTATCCTCAGAATAAAAAATAAATAAATAAATAAATAAATATTAATTTAATAGAGGTGTCGTATTGGAATTGGTATCGCTTTATGTAATATTGGCATTAACAGGACTTGGTATCAGATTGAAAAGAAAATAGTTGTATGGCCCATCCCTACATCCAAGCTCTCATCTCTTTCTTTTAGCTTTAAAGGTGCTGTGAAGTGATTTTATTTGTATTTATTTATTTTTAAATAAAATGACACACAGGAAATGTCCCTATTACCTGTCAGATATCACTGAAATAGGTGCTATGACATATCAAACCCTCTGTAAACAGAGTTTTATCAGAGGCTGTTTAGCAGAGACGGCCACTTCTATTAAAATGAATGGAAGAAATTGGAACACCCAGCCGAGGAGCTCGTGCCCAATGGTCAACGGATGTAGAAAGGAAATCCCGCCTTACAGGTTAAAGAGCCAATTACCTTTTATATACTGACATTGCCTGTCAATCATCTCGAGAATGCACATGAGCATTAGCAAAACAGACTGGTAGAATTGCGTTTTTCAGCGTAATCTGAGGTAAAGAAGCCCAATTTAAGATGCCAGTGTTCTTTGATTTTACGGCTGATTTAAAATGTGTTCTTGATCGTAATCTTGACCAACCACTTTTGAGATTTCGGTGTTTCCCCATTCAAGTAGATAGGAGCTGCACTGGCATGACTGGAAATTGACAGAGCGTTCCAAAGATGGCCAACAGTGGACTGACTTCCTAAAATGACTTTGGTTTTATTCAGAAAAATATTGTAGGCGTGCCACGACCAGATTGTTTGTTTAGCCAATCAGAAGAATTTAAGGCGCTTTCTGCCTGTCAATTATTCTGCACGTTCACAGGGCAGCCCACATATGGGCAGCAGGAAGCTGAGAGCGTCATTTTGACAGTTGTCAGTTTGTCGAGTGAGAACGCTATTTCATTCATAGTACCTGTACAAGGTCTATGTAACTGTTCGGGTTTGCTGACAGCATATTGCATGTTTACTTTATTTTTCTTACAGTACCTGTGACATTTTGGAATGCTCTTCTGCTCCATCTCTGATTTAAGCAGACTCCAAGCATCCCTGTGTGCAAGCGTGTCATCAGAGGGCACGGTTTTGGAGAGAAAAGGCATGTCTAATTTAACAGCTAACATGGCTTACAGCACCTTTAATCATTAGAAGTAAGCCAGCTTAGGAACACTGAATCACACCCCCACGATGTGGGTCTCCTTCCATTCTCCTTCAGTAAACATTATGTCTGTGCACTCAGATGAGGAGAACTTCAAAATAAATTGCAAAAACAGGAAACCAAGCAGATGATTTTAAACCTTTATGCCAAATGTTCTAGTTACTTTTTTGTACTAGATGGGCTAGTTGGAGTATTTCTGTAACTGCTGATCTCCTGGGATTTTCACACACAACAGTCTCTAGAATTTACTCAATATGGTGCCAAAAACAAACAAACAAACAAAAAAACAAACAATCAAATGAGCGAAAGTTCTGTGGATGGAAATGCCTTATTGATGAGAGAGGTCAACAGTGAATGGCCAGACTGGTTTGAACTGACAAAGTCTACGGTAACTCAGATAACCACTCTGTACAATATCATCTCAGAATGCTATTCTGAGATGCGGGTTGGCGCTGTTTTGGTGGCACGAGGGGGACCTGCACAATATTAGGTAGGTGGTTTTAATGTTGTGGCTGATAAGTGTGTATATATATATATATATATTATGAATTCAGAATGCAAGTGAAGTGTTTATTTAAAATTAATGAGGAATATGAAATGTAAAAATTTTAAACTAAAAAATGTAAATAAAATTCATAAATTTTAAACAATACAGTTTGGTAAATGCAACTACATTTGCTTTGGCTTTAATTGAACTCATTTTATTCCAAAGTTAAGTGCATATTTAAATAAATCTAATTTAAACCATTTGTTACATATTACTTTTGCCAGAAAATATAAATAAATAAAAATATAATTTTAAATAAATAATTACACTCGATGTTTCCATCCTCTTCTTCAGTTTTTGTAGTCCACTTTGCTGAGACCCTTGAGTGAGTTTGTATTGTCACACGCAAGAGTGACTGAGCTGAACTGAAATAGCTCTGGCGCTCATGTCACGCTAATGTAATTAGAAAGCATTTGCATTGACTGATAACACAAGAATGTGTTGCAAGCCAGAGACTATTTATGGACCGCCATGCTGTCCGGCCTCTGATGTCCTTGTCTTAGACCCAGTAGAACTTTTGCTGATCAGACTCTTTAATGGATTCATGGGCCGTACGTACACACCCTTGTTACGTTTGCATACAGGACGTGTGCAACTGACACTCAAATCACCAAGGATGGCCATTTTGGTCACTTTGTTTGGTTTAGTACTCGATTGGCATGGTACTGTACTATTTTTTTAATTGTTGGTTTACATGTTTTGATGGATGTCTTTGGGCATTGCTTCTTGTTTGCAGCAACCTTTAAAAACACTCCTCATAACCCTTGCCTTCTGTTCTATTACCTGCACTGGTTCTATTATGTTCAATTACCCAAAGGCCAAAGCATACTACGTTGTCTGTGCCAGTACGTCTCGCGCACAATTAGCATGAAACAGTTTTCATCATTCAGCAAAGTAAGTGCAACTTTTGTGTCTTGGCATCTTTTCCACATCTTTACGGGCTGACTGTGCTAAACGAGCACTGCAGAGCAGTCGTAGTGCGCATGCATCTAATGCATCTATATGGGCCTGTGGTCAAAATAGTATATTTTGAAAGGCTGAGTGCTGAGTGCTCATAGGCGAGATGGATCGGCATGCGGAAAAACGAAGTATACCCTAACTCAGTGGTTCCCAACCCTGTTCCTGGAGGTCCCCCAACACTACACATTTTGGATATCTCCCTAATCAAACCCACCTGATTCAACTCACCAGCTTGTTAGAGGAGACTCAAAGACCTGAATTGGGTGCGTTAGAAAAGGTAGATATAAAAAATGTGCAGTGTTGGGGGGCCTCCAGGAACAGAATTGGGAACCACTGCCCTAGCCTTTATGCCCTGTTCACACTGACAGCGATTGTATCACTAGGAGGTCTTTAGTGGGCGGTCCTACTGATGTTCACTCTAATGTTATTGGTGAGCTGCACAGCTGCTTAGATTTTGAACGTCTGATCACAAATGAGACATGCAGCCTGTAAAAATAAGGTAACATTATGTAGAAAAGCATTTCTAAATTGCAGCAATATGTAATGATAAATTTATATCAATGCATGAATCACACTCACTCAGAATGCAGACAATCTGCCAATACTGATCCCGATCCAATAACAGTTTTATTTTTTTCATAATCAGTTTATAATATATACTGTATACTTCACTCTGTCATACTAATTGGAGGTACTCATTTATGTGTAAAGAAACACAATCCTCAAACTACATGTTATTTCAATATACAGTACATGTACAGCCTATTAAGAAAAACTTTATTGTTAACTAGTCTACTGGATAATGCAGCATCAAAATTAACAGTAATTCAAGTGGAAGTCTTCAGTAGAAAATACATTTTCTTTGCACATTTGTTTCAACTTGTATCTGGACTTTAAAGGTTTCAGATCTCTTTTTGTTCACTTTAGTTGTTAGATATCAGTCCACTTTTCAATCACAGTTATTTTTTGGAACTCATTCAACTTAAATATTGTTATAATTTGTAAACAAATAATAATGATAGTAATACTACATTATTACTAATATCACTACTATTTTAATTATTATTATAGACTTTTAGAATTTTATAATACAATAGTAATAAATGTCATGTACCTTTAACTTTAAAACCCTCTGGCTTTTATTTTGACGGTCGGACCACTCCAGGAAGTCCTGTAAGTGTCTCTATTTGGGCTAGTTCACAGTAGTTTAATTAGCTTCTTATTCAAAATCTGGTAAAATGCTCCTCTGGTGGCATTCTAAATGCATGTTATAAGCAAACCGAACTATTGAGTATCTGAGAAGTTGTTCATTTGGAGCACATCACCCGCATGCATGTGCTATGTATTTGTGTCAACAAAGCCGTGCCATTCACTAATGCGCTGCGCATGCATGCTTTACATTCATTTATTAAACACAGCCTTTTGTGATTCACAGAGCTATTGCATGTCTTCAAGTGGCTTTGAATAAAATGCATGAGTTATATGGACTACTTTAATGGTGCCTTTCTGGTTCTTTTATGTCTGTTATGACATTTTTATGTCACTTTAGCTCAGATCGCATTTAAACACTATTTTTTTTATGCTGCATATGTGTTTGCGAAAACTGACAAGCAATGTTTCTATCAAAAAGGTGACTGGCTCTTTTAACTGGAAGGTGGGACTTGCATTCTTAGAGGCTCCATATTCTGCATTACGAATCCTCCCATTCATATATACTGTATATACCAGTGACCCATCTCTTTCTATACTGTCTCTGGTATAGCTAAGCTAACCTGCTGAAAAAAACAATCAAAGGTGGTTAGCTGATCTTCCAGCTTGGTCAAGCTGGTTAGTAAGGTCTGTTTGGATGGTTTTGGGCCCTTATCAGCTGGTCAGGCTGGGAAACCAACTACTAAATTAGCTTGAGGCCAATAAGACCAGGAAATCTTATGCTGGTTTATCCTTTTTTTCTGCAGGGTACAAAGCTTGGATTTGAAAACTTAGACTAGTTACAGTCCAAGACTCTTTATAAGTCCTGGGCTGTTTTTTTAGTCCTAGTCCATTCCTTTCTACCCATGAGTGATACACACAAACACACACACTGCATCTTATCTGTGGACATCAATGTCTGTGCATGGCTTCAGACCAGCTGTGGGTGCAGGGCAGAGGAGGAGAGGTGAGGGAAAGGGTGGGTGCAGCACGGAACGAAGTCTGTGACAAAGGAACAGTAGGTTTTACTGTCTGGCTGACCTCCAGGTCTCATTACTGAACTAAATTGCATACTAATAACGAAGAAACCTTTTGTCTGTCTGTTCTTATTTTCAAGCAAAAGAATGAAATGAAAAGTCCTGGATTTCTGGGCTGAAACAAAAAACAGAATAAAGAGTTTTCAAGGCAGGATTAAGAGTAAATGGACAGGAGTGCCGTGGGTTTTGATCACGGCAGCGCGTGTGTGCATGACCGCATGAGAACGAGACGCACGTTCAGAAGTCATAGAGTTAAAAATAACTTTATAGAGGATCATGTTTTGGAAGGAGGGATCTGCTTCCAGAACTAGGACAGCCTGCCATGCAGGGGCAGCACAGCCTGAGTGTGTGTGCATGCGTGGCTGCATGTGCGTTTGTGTTTTTGTGGCAGCAGGAGCACGCTGAGAGAAGAGGACTGCTGCGCTGCATTCACTTCACTCATACACGCACTCTTTCGGGCCTGTCCTGATGGTGTCTGTCCTATCCTGTGCCCCAGATGAGCTGGTGGATGTAACCTCACTCCATGATTGCTATGAATGATTCCCTGGATGAGTCACACACCTCTGGCAGCCTCGGGGAGAACACGGCCGTTTTTCGGGGAGTGAGAGGCAGCGGGAAACTCGAGTCGGCCTTCATCCCACTACGCTCCCCCTTGCAGCCACCCAATGCTCCATACAATAGGACAACTCCTGCTGTCCCTTCGCTCATCAAGGGGAATAGGTAAGACACTTTTGTTGCGTCCCATCACGACTTGTCCCACAAGTTGTCTTGTGTTTTTTGCAACTTTCATTAACAAAACTATCACGATGAAAACGTCTGTCGGATTGCAAGGATACTAAACTGCGTGCATGTGTACACTCTGTATAATAAGCAACCCAGGCTATCCAGGACACTAGGTTCTCCACAGCTTATCTATCTATGTCGATACCATACCTCATTTCTCACTGGTTAAACATTAACGTGTTCGATTGCACACACATGCAACGTGTTGTCTCTACCTGCTGGGGAATAAAGGTGCCTTTGTGCTCCCAACAAGGTCTGCCTGAAAAATGACTGTAGACTTTGTACTTGTAAACAGAGGGGTAGAACGAACCGTTGTCCTCAGAGACTTCGAAACTGGAATCAAATCAAACACCTGTTACTTTCCAGCTTGCGATGGGTGGGTCCGTCAGCGATGCTAGAGCAGAGCGGGATGAACCAACACAACTTGTGGGAGGAATTGCAAGTCAGGGGCCTCTTTGCTAGCACTTTATATTACGTCTGCTAGCTTTGGGGTCATGGAAGTGCAGCTTGAATATGTCCTTCAAACTGGATTAGGTCTAAAAGGAATAAGCTGTTTGTTTGTTTGTGCTGTTACCAACTTATAACTATCATAGCTGCTGAGCCTCCTCATATCTAGACACAAAGAATAGAATTAAACACCACGCTGCACTGGGGGGTCTACACGCATAATCACATCTTACACAGATTCAACTTTAAATTGTGGAACATACTGACATTTTAGAAACATTTTCACAATAGGGCTGCTGCAGTAGTGTCCTGGATATGCATTTTTTAAGATGCAGCAGATGCAAGCACTTTTGTCAATCATCTCCCTCTTTATGTGCATCTTGTGTTTTATTAAGCAAAAAGTGTTCTGCTTATGTCACATACTAGTATAAATCAGCAGTTATCTTGCATTGCACATCAAGTAGGGACCCAACACAGTACCAACATTGTTTACAAAACTGTGTAAATTCAATCTGTCACTTCTAATTTTTAGTTGCCCTAGAATGATGGTGATTTGCTGACTCGCTGTGATTTAGCATGCTACCATCTCTCTCTCTCTCTCTCTCTCTCTCTCCAATTTTATTTACTCTTCTCAACTATCTATTTCCTCTCTAAGCTGGGTGTGCCAGCTGAGATGGAGCAACACACACAAAGTAAATGTGTATGCAGGCACAAAAGTTACTGTTTACATACTGTTACATTCATTAACACTTTTATTTACTGGACCGAAGGCAGTGTGAATCTCACAAAAACCAGGTTGTCCAGGTTGTATTTCACACCAGAATCAAAGAAAAGATCTAATCTAATCTAATCTTATATTATATTATATTATATACAGGTAGATTATATAGTATTACTTTTTTTTTTTTTTTTTTTTTTGCATTGGGACATTATTTTCATGCCAATAAAATATTTTTCTGAAATTCTGCTTTCTGGACATTTTTCTTTTTTGAAAACAAATGTCTCTTGATCTGAATCTTACAAAAACATGTCCACATCTGGTTTCACTCCAAAGTCAAAGGATATTATATAATATTATATAATATTATATTATACATAAATAAAATTAAGCTTATTTTTAGGAGTATTAAGTAATAAGTTGTTTGTTTTTATTTGTATTTTATTTTTTTCAAAATGTAATTCTCATTATTCTCTGTGAAGCTACTTACATTTTTTTTTTTTAATCAGCATAAATTAAAGGCAGTACAACACAAACACTACAATGATGTACTTTACAATTTAAAATACATTTAGTATGATATTTGTTGGCATTATGGTAATGAGAATTTAGGGGGTGAAAATGTGCTTTAATATCATGAAAGTTATGTCACGATGCAAACATTTTAATGGTCCTAATAATTTGCTTCATTTAAAAAAAAAAAAAAAAATCTTTCTTTTGATTTGGTGGTGAAATATGACCTGGACATATTCTTAATAGTTTCGTGAGCTTCACCCATCACCAGAAGTCTCTAAACAGATTATAAATAAGTGCATGATCACACAGCATCAGACAGCTGCTCATCGCTTTACACCAGTCTCCAGGGATCTCTCAGGTACAGCCGATGAAGTCATCTCTGGCTGAAGACAGCATGTTGCCTGGGAGACCGACCTTCAGTCATCAGTATGACATCGACCTCTGCCTATATTCAGCTGGCTGTCTTGCTCAGCAGACTGTTTTAGATCCAGTGATGTCTGCTGGTTCTAGTTGCCTAACACATCATGGATTTTTTTAAAAAATAAAAAAAAATTGCCAAATGTTTTCATAACAGTTGGTTCAAGTACTGCCTGATGGCATACATCAAATGAAAAAATACAATAAAAATATTACAATAAAATGCATGCATCCAGAGCACATAACCTTCTGTGACAGATAAATCCAGACCAGGAATTATCCTGTTAAACACAATAAATAAATAAAGTTGAATTATTGCAGACTGATGGCTTTAACAAAAGCATATACCATTAATTAACAACCTCAGGGCTCACGGTAGATCAGTCTTTAAAAGTTTACAAGATGTCCTTAGTATTTAATTGCCCTATTGAAAAAAAATAAAAAAAGTGGTGTTTTTAATTTATTTTTGTCTCTTCAGGAAAAGTAAAGAGGAGGAGGAAACCCAAGTGGGACCTGTTCCAAACCCCTTCTCAGAGCTGCCGCCATCCCCTTTCTCTTTAGCGTCTGAGTGTCTGTTACCTTGGACCAAAAACAGCACAACTCAGGTGAGACATGCCTCCATGATTTACTATACAAAAGGTTGTTTACTGCCAACATGGGAGCTGCCTTCCTAACTGAAATGAAACCTCATAAGTGAGCAGTTTGGAACATTCTACATAGGCAGCAACTCTGTGCATCATACAAATTACTCCTCACACAAAGTGCACAGGAGACTCGACTCACAATTGATTTCCATAGAGTTTAGTGTTAGCATGTTGCTAAGCTAATGCTGCAATGCTCTAATAAGCATTAAAAATACACAGCAAATGCAAATGTTGTGTAAAATTTACAATATAATATATTGTACTGTAATATAAGTATACTTACATATGTCAGGAAAACTTTCAAAATGTTTGTATTTAATAGGTTTATGTTTATTTATTGATAAATTAAATGGTTTGGTGATTAATTGGTTGACTGATTGATTTAATCTAGCCCTCTTTTTGGTCTCATTTGTTCAAATGAGTTGGGCATGGACGCTTTGCCATCCCACCGGGCTTGGGCAATGTCGTCCTTTTGACCAGGCCATGCCCAGGGCTGTAACTACCATTGATATTGAAGGAGAATGGTTGCCTCCAATATTCGGATTAAATGTTAACCAATAATTGTTTTTCAATGACTGATCCTTCAATTATTTATATTAGCAAACATCACCCACCCCAAATCCTGAATATGTGGTTACATCACTGTCTAAATCTATGAAGAATTCTGAAATTGAGTTACCAATCCAGTAGTACAACTATAAAGACAAATTAGAAATGGGTGTTGTGTGGTTGCTAAGGTTTTCTGAGTTGTTTTTAGTGCATTGCTATGTCGTTGCTAGGGTGGTCTGGGTGGTTGCCAGATGCTTGCACCCACAAGTTTCCATGATATTTTGGTCTCTAGATATACAGTAGTTTGTCTCCCTCATAGGACAAATTGTATGGGAGAAGTTGGCAACAAAAGTTCAAAATTAAGCTTTTTTTTTTAAATATTCTGTTAAATTATTTTATCTGATTGTGAATAGTGGGTGTTTGGTCGAAAGTATGGTTCCTCTTATTGAACAAAATATAAATTTTTAAGCAATTTCAGAGCAAATACATACATTTCTGTATATATTGTCAAAAAACTTTGGTCAAGATCGTTATATATATATATATATATATATATATATATATATATATATATATATATATATATATATATATATATATATATATATTGCCCAGCCGTACTGCCCATAGGATGTGTCTCTGCTCATAAGCCCTTTGTCAATGCTTCATAAGGAGATATAATATCTGCTTTTAGTTTTAGCTGTAATTGCAAAGCATTGTTTATGCTGGTTTTGGTTTTGGTACATTGAGAATCTGCCATTAGAACAGTTGTGATCATTTTATGCTGATGTAGTTTTGTGAGTTTATCAACCGCATATATAGTTGATGCTTCCCTACTCACAACAATTTCGCTCTAGAACCTATATGGCCAATGCAATCTGCTTATATTGCTGGTTTGGGAAAAGCTAGACCCCCACGGATCTTATTATATGACAAATGTATGTTATGAATGACTATCCGGTTCAGCTCTGACCTGCAGCAAAATCTGCAAATTACAGCATATTGAAATGTACCGTCATAATGTGGCTTTGCAGTTTGCCATTATGGGGGCCTTCATTACATTTGAGGCAGGCAGTAATGAGCCCTCTCATATTATATCTGAGGCTAGCAATTATGGCCTCTACAGCCAGAGTATATGAGCGAAATGGAGGGAAAACAGGAGCGGGGGATGGGGGGACTTGGAAGTCAGAAGTGCTGTGGATAAAGTTTTTGCTGCGCTAGTTTTTTGGAGTTTGTTGACTCAGATAGGAGAGCGATGAGGTGACCCAGACTATGCCAAATACTGTAGAGGTTAAGGAGCTCTAAAAAACCTGGGATGCTCAAATATACAAATTTACATAATTATGATTAGTCATTGGATTGTCTGAACAGTTGCTCGACTAGTCAGTCTAAAGCCCTGTACAATTAGGCTAATTTAGATTTATGTTCACCACACAAATTTGGACATTTGGACAGCTGGATGGTGTGCAACAGAATGGAACAAAATGCAGATTTAAAACGGTGTCTTAAAAACGCAATGACCAACTCTGAGACATTGAAATATTATAGCGAATTGCAACACAATTTTAAAAAATGTCCGTCTGCATGTATATTTAGGACAATATTTAAATCAGATTTAATATTTAAGTTTATTAAGTTTATTTCTTTCACAAAACTACCAAAGTCTTTGTACTGCTTACAGCAGGCGATTTGAAAAAGACAGAAATTATAAATGTGTTACTGTTTTATTGGCTGTAGCGGTGATTCTTAGAAAAGGATGAATTTAGAGATGCAACTTCTCTGAGAGAAGGCTGCATGAGCAGCCAAAAATGTCTGTCATAATGTCGTATGCGTTCGACGCGTGCGCTCTGACTGCTTTGTGATTCTCTTTGGTACAGTCAACTCGAGGTGATTGTTCACGCGCACTTTATTGATGACGAAATTTGCGTCACGTGCACGAGACATAGCGCCGCAAGGCAAGGTAAGTTTATTTATATAGCACATTTCATACACAATGGCAATTCAAAGTGCTTTACATATAAAGTTTTAAAGAAAATACAAGATAAATACAAAAATAAAAACCAATTAAGGACATGAAATAAAATAATAAATAATACATTTATATAGATAATATATAATATATTTATTAATAGATAAAAAGTTATCAAATAAACTGTAAAAAATGTAAAATGATTTAAATGAATAAGAAGAAAAAGAATATTAAATTGTAAACACCATCCATAAAGTATAATTTGGCCTTTATGTTGTTGCAAACTCATACGACTATAAAGATGGACAGACGGACGGACAGACAGACAGATAGAGTGATAGAGTGATGCATGTAGAGTGTAGCATTTAGCTAGGTGTTGCTAGTATGTCACTAGGCATTGTAAGCATGTTTTAGCATGTAGCTAGGTAGGGCTAACATGTTTTAGCATGTAGAAAATAAAGTCATACAGGTTTGGAACAACAAGAGAATGAGTAGATAATAACAGAATGTTCATCTATTGGTTTAACTATCCTTTTTAAAGCTAAAAAAAATCTAAATAAACTGGTTGACCTCACTAACCCACTAGCTGGTTGGTAGACCGCAAGTTCCATCCCTATTAATTAGCATCAGCCTTTTTGCATGTGTGTGCGCACAACAGAAAGGCTAGCTCACTCATGGGCTGAAAGACTAGTGATCGTAGAGGACTATGTGGCGACATTAAACTGCCAGTTCAGGTTTTTTATGCAACTCTTTTTGTGAGCTTAGCAGCAGATAATTGTGTGATTCAGAGATATTGTGGCTAATCAGGCTGTGTTTTGTTCTCTTGTTCACTGTCTAAAGAGCTTTGATTGTGTTGATATCCTCTTTGTACTGTAGGTAATGTAGTGTTCTCTTGAGATACAATCCAGGTCTTGTTACCTGATTGTTTCTTCAACACGCCTCAGGCTGAACTAGCCGCTTATTGCAAACTCTCCACTGCCTGGCCTGCTATTGTTTGAATTGGCTGATGGGATTATGGAGGATTTGTATTGTTTTTGGATGATTTAGTGGAGGGGAATACTTAAACTTCAGCTGTGAAAGCAAAACGAGGCATTGGTGACCTCCTGCACTCTTCTTAGACTTTCTCAAGCTATTATGTCGTAATTGACCTTTTTGCTAAGCCCTGCCTTAAAGGCATAGTTCCCCTAAAGATGAGAATTCTGTCATGACTTACTCACCATTTTGTTTTTCCAAACCTTCATGACTATATTTTACATGAAACACAAAGTTGTCTCAGTCACTATTCACTTTCATTGCATTTTTTTCCCATATAATGAAAGTGAATGGTGTCTAGCATCTCCTTTTGTGTTTCACAGAAGAAAGAAAATCATACAAGTTTTGGATGAACTATTCCATTTACATTTATAAAGTGACTCATAATGCATTCAAAGTGTACATTTTATTCATTTGTTTGTTTCCGGGAAATCAGACACATAATCTTGCAGTTGCTAAAGCCATGTTGAGCTACAGAAACCCTACTTAGCGAAGGGTCAATTGCTGTGCAGGTCTGCAGCCTGGGATGATTTGATTGGCAGGTCTTTTAGCAGCCTTTCTTAGACGTTCCTGCGAGCAGGACAAAAGGAGAATGTTAGTGTGCACAGCTGTTTGTCTGACAGCACGGCTGAGTCACACAGTCAGCATGCAGAAAGCGATGACATCATTTCCCTGCCCCCACCACTGCCCTGAGACACAGCTGAATAGCTAAAAGCATTGCATCATTGTTCTGCCTACCCTCTTCATCCCAGAGCACTAATAATTCTTTCTTTTCTGTGTTTGAGTGTTTTTGAGTTCCAGAAACAATGAAAGTAAATGAAGGCCTATGAGATGTGAAGCACTGGTCAGTTGTCTGACAGATGATTATTTTAAATTTCACAATTAAGCCCAACCAATATTAACTCTTCTACTATATGTTGGACTTAAAAGTGAGCAGACACTCTTTTATTAGTTTCTGGGTCACGATACGATAAAATTGCTTTTATATATGTTTTTTATTGTCAGTTTTTCAAAACTTTGATATATTGTAATTTAGGGCTGCACAATGAATCAAGATAAAATCTAAATCGCAAAATGGCCTAATGCGATTATTAAACCGTAAAAGACTGCAATTTAATTAAATGGCAAATAGTTTTGCATGCACTGCATGCTTCAAAGTGAAGGAGTGACACAGTTAAATTTGTATCTGGGTCACAAAATGACCTATTGTGATACTTTGTTCAATTGACAGTTCTTGAAAACTTTAATATTGTGACCAAGGCTGAAAATTTAATTGAAATAGATTCAAAATCACAGTATGGCCTAGTGCAATAATTAAACCACAAAATGCTGCGATTGAATTAAATAATTAAATAGTTTTCATGTGCCGCGTGCTTCAAAGTGAAGGGGTGGCACGGTTATATTCAGATCTTGTTTTATGGTTAATTGACAGTTATTCAAAACTTTGATATTGTGATTAGCGCAGCACAATTATTTGAAATAAATTCCAAATCATCATATGGCCTAGTGTGTTTTTAAAACATAAAAGGCTGCAACTTACATACATAGTTTACTTGCGCTATGCACTTCAAAGTGACGAAAATTATTTTCATTTCTGGGTAATGATACGATAATATTCGTAATATAATAGTGGTGCTGAATCTTTTCCCCCCCGAATATGTTAATGTTAAATATTTAACTAAAAGTAGTGATTTTTTGCCATGAGAATATGGCATAAAGTGTTGCAATACTTTGACTTATTCAACCTGATCTCATGAACATTATGGCAACATTTTTGCAAAATTATATTATGTGGTTCCTTTAGCCCAAAGTATACTTTGATTTTTATTAGGGCTGTCAAACGATTACAAATTTTAATCAAATTAATTACATGATATGCTGATTAATTAATTGAATTAATCGCAATATACCTTGAGGTACTACACTTTATTCTTGGTACTACCACTATTACTAAAATACTGTAAATGTAACACATTAGAATTGCACCCTTAAAAAAAAATTACAAAGATAAATCAGAGCCCCGCTAGAATACATGGATAGAGTGGATAGAAATAATGTCAAGGATGAATACAAGCATGGAGTGGCAGAAAATATATTAGATGTGGAAATTAATAACATATAGCCTTATATTAGAAACCTAAAATGTGTATACAGATGGGATAAATTATATAATATTAAATTATGATAATTATTTATCTTTTACTTTTGTGATTAATTGGTTAAATTGAAATGTACAATTAGTGATTATACTGCCCAACAAAGGCAAAATGCAAAATAGAGTTATGACTGAAATCAGGTCTCTTAGACAATGATCTGTCCTATGACAGATGAGTTTATCTCATTTGCTGAGTTTCAGAGAAAACAGAGTGTGAAAATGTAGTAACTATAAAATCAACATCAAAATACTTTCTAATATTTCCCTCAGAATACTTTTTTCTGTTTAATTGTTGGTGTATTTAATGAACTGATATTTGAAAGGTATAGGGTATTGTTATTTTTGCTTGTGAAATTATGCATGCCATTTAGGTCAAGTCATATAAGTAATTTTAAAAGTCATATAGGTAAATATACAAGGATGGATGGATGGATAGATAGATAGATAGATAGATAGATAGATAGATAGATAGATAGATAGATAGATAGATAGATAGATACATAGATAGATAGAATCTCTTTATGGACAACAAAATCCTAAGCATTGCACAAAAATTCGTATACACAAACCGGAGTTGGGTTTCAGCTGTTACGATTTATTCCTTCTCACAGCATTACATAATTCCAATGCAAATCAATGTTTCATGTCCATTTATTTGTTTATTTGGCAAGTAGTCTTGTAAATGGCAGGATAATGGGCAGTCAGCTTGTCATTTTCACAAAATGAATACCAACAGAACTCTGTGTAATAAACGGGACAATGTACAGTCAGCTGGTTGTTATCGCAAAATAAACCCCTTCAGGGTGATACAAGAGTTCTCTGCTTCACGTCAGGGTCCTGATCACCCTATCGGCAACTGCTGTGTGCATTTTTCATTTCCCTTTTTGATTTGTAACCAGTAGCACCTAATAAACATGCAAAAAAAAAATATTTATTTATTTATTTTTTTTAAAAAGCAAATAATTTTCCTAAAATTTGATGTCCTCATATGGGGACAGCGGACCTAAGTTGTGAAATTTCAAATAATAACTATACAAATAAAAATAATTTGATTTGACTTTTATGACACAATGTTTTTTTCTACATTGGCAACAAAATCTCAATGTTCTCTCTTTGCACTGTCAAACAAACAAGTGATAGCCAGTGCTGAAGCATTTTACCAACCAGAAATTTGCATAAATAATTCTGATTCAAAGTAATGTCCAGCATCCTCCAATCACTGCAAACCATGTTAAAAAAAATGATACATTATAAATTCTGAATCTAAGTACTGATTATCATTGTCTCATGTCTGCCAAACATGTTTAGTGATCCAAACATCATCTGCAGCCTGAAACTGAACTTTTGTTCAGATTTTAGGAGTGAATGCACTCAGCTGCCTAGGAAAGCTATAGGATGTTCCCTTGCCTCCTAATTAGTGGATGACTTAACCAGCAGTGTGTTATCTGACTGCACTGGTCTCAGAACAATTTGAAATGCACCTTATTTTCATACTAACTCCATTTACAGCCTCTGAAAATAAAAATTTTCCAGCTTTTGTATGAACTCATTGATTCTCAATGTGTTAATGCCCAGTGAATATAGGATTTCCTATATCCCACAGTCCCACAGTCCTCGTCGAAGGTCATCGTGTTTAACAGTGTGCTGTTTCTCGACAAATTACTCTTTTGATACAAACAGGTTGCAATGTAAAAACTTAATGATATTTCTTACCAGATGTTGTTTTGTTGGAGTTTCTCCCAACGACAAACTCTACAGAGATCAGCGTTGTTGTTTTGTCACATGGGTCAAACGTCTAACCCTTAAATGACAGCCCGAGTGTCCTGAACTGAGATCAGTTGGTTTAAATGAAATTTAATTATGCAAAGCGTATAGCGAAGACAAAACATATTGTTTGTGCATGAGGTCACGGGGTTGCACCAAGTAAATGCGTTAAATCGACAGCCCTCATTTTTACGCATACGCTACGCCAGTGGTTCCCAACCCTGTTCCTGGAGGCCCCCCAACACTACACATTTTGGATATCCCCCTAATTAAACACACCTGATTCAACTCATTAGCTTGTTAGTAGAAACTCTACATCCTGAACTGGGTGTGTCAGATAAGGGAGATATACAAAATGTGCAGAACAGGGTTGGGAACCACTGCACTAGGCCTTTAAAGTATACTCCATTTGACCATGCACATGTATACAGGTGGTCGATGCATGTGCGCTACGACTACATTTACATTTATGCATTTGGCAGACGCTTTTATCCAAAGCGACTTACAGTGCCCTTATTACAGGGACAATCCCCCTGGAGCAACCTGGAGTTAAGTGCCTTGCTTAAGGACACAATGGTGGTGGCTGTGGGGATTGAACCAACAACCTTCTGCTTACCAGTTCAGTGCTTTAGTCCACTACGCCACCACCAAAAATTTAGGTATATTAACGTGATTCTACGAGACCAGGTTGAAAACTGATTTTCCTCACCTCTAGTGTTTCCGTACTCTGCCTATGGGAAAGAAGAATCCCAAATGAGACCTCTAATATCTCAATTGTTTCTACTAGACAGCAGTGAGACTAAACGAAGAGCAAAATGGGTAAGTCTCCTGCTTTTCAGATTTTTCTCCTGAAAAACAAAACAAACAAAAAAACAACATCAACAACCCAGTAATCTCACATGTGTCTCAGATGTAAATAGGTAGAATAGTCCTCCTGTGTTTTTGATTCAACGAGCTGAGTCTTAAACGCCCAGAGGCCCCGACCATTGGCATGACTTTGTTTTACGTGGTCTTTAAAAGCTATTTCAGTCGTGAGAAAGCACTTCTTTCAGCCCCTGCGCCTGCAGTGTCATGGTACATTTACATGACAAAGGCCCAGAGAGCTGGAAGTGCTGTCTCAGAACCATCTGTGGTCTGTCAGCTGTGGTCTTCATGCCCTCAGCCCCAGTAACCTCTCCCAGACACCATCCCTGATCCTCTTTCACACTTGAGTGGATCCAGATGCAGTGAAATTGTTTTTATACCCCACAATGAATGTTCCATGTGAGTGGTGAAGACAATGATAGGTTGCGTATTCAAATGCATGATGGGTTTTCTGTGAACCGATGCTTCATTGAGAACTTCCTAAGAAGACCCTCTGAATTGCTCTTGTATTGCTCTTGAGACTTCACTTTGTCTCAGATGTTTCTGCTAAAATGACTTGGGAGACACGAATGAGACAATTGACATACATTAAGAGTATAGAGTAATGAAATTAATGTGGATGGCAAAGCTATAGATAGTTTAGAATTGACTAGAATGATTCGATGAGAAATGTTCATATTAAAATTTCTTACAATTGATTACAGACTTTGGTATATTAGCATATCTGAGCACAGTTTGAGACATTGTTTCAGCAACAATGACTTTTATTCCCTTTCACACAAATCACGAGTAAAACGACTGATTATCAGTTCATAAACCCTTTTCACCCTGTTCCTCACTCAATGCAATCTTATGACATCTAAACACTTTTACTATAACGGATAACTTGTAAGGTGATACATTTTAATGTTTGTATACCATAACCAACTACATTTACAAGCTTGTTCATGTGCAAGCAAATTGCACGGTAGCTCAACTGATAGAGCACTTGCACTTGTGATTCAAAGGACATGGGTACGAGTGCTGAAGAGCATGCGAGTCGACACATGAGCCGAAAGTGTCAAAGAAGCACCAAAAAATCACATGGTTTCTTCAGCAGTTGCGTTTTTCATCTCACATTTGCTTTTTATGGCACTATCAGTTAGGTTTAAGGTTTAAGGTTTAAGGTAGGGAGGTCGTTTTTTTATCTTTTATTATTTAAAACACATTAACCTTAAAAACATAATCTTTTTGGAAAAACATTTAACTCACTTTTTAGCGACACGCAGTGGGCAATTCACCTTTGGAATTGCCAGGATACAAACCACGTCATGCCATTTTGCAAAAATAAAGAATATCTCAGCTCTGTTGGTCCATACAATGCAAGTGAATGGTGGGCAAAACTCTGAAGGTCCAAATTAGTGCCTGACCGATTTATCGGCTGATATTAGCCTTTCACAGATATATCGTATCGGCGTATACATGTTCCGATATGCGCAGATATGAACACTTTTTTTCAGAACATATAATGCAGAAAGCAATGCTTGGGGTGATTTAGAATTGGTGTCATAGCGTAGTTTGTCCAGCAGAGTGCGCTCCGACTCCATTGTTTACAGAGCTGAGCTGAAGGTGGCTCTGATGATGGTGCGGAGTTAAGCAGTGTATTCACGGTAAGTTGCTAACTAGTTTGTGAAATACATACTGGAAAATTAATAAACAATGACCCCATCATTTTCCCTTTTCTATATAACTAATATAACATTAACCCTTTCCCTGACAACCATGTCACTCATGTTTATCACATGTGTTTGCTATGTTAGCCAGCTCTAGTTTGTCAGTGTAGTCAGTAATGTAGCAGATTGAAAGGTAAGCATCAGAGCATATTTTTGCAGCTCAGCAGACAACGATGTCCATCTTTTACTCTCCGTGACAATGAACTTATAGCTAACTAGCTAACCACGAAGCTACTTTCAAACCTTGTCAGCTGAGTGGAAGCTAATGTGTACTGATGTTTATTTAACTATTTATTTTATTTGAAATTATTCTTTATTTAAATGGTCAACCATTGACTGATACTAAACATACAGTACTGATTTTTATTAACCATAATTTTAATTTATTCTTTATTTAAATGGTCAGCAACTGACTGATACTGAACATACAGTACTGATGTCTGTTTAGCTATTTATTGTATTTTTATTTATTTTCTCAGTGTTCATTTCTAGAATTTATTGACAATGTATAATAATAATGTCAAATATTCTTTGATAAAAATATTTGTTTAAGAAAGCAGCCTTCTGAGTACCTTTGCATAGTCATATCGGTGCACAATTTCATTTCAGCTCACAAATTAACTATATCGGCCACCATATCGGTAATCGTGAATTTTCCCCCTCTAAAATCGATATCGGTTTCAAAAAACCCATATCAGTCGGGCTGTAGTCCAAATATCACATAAAGACATCACATATGACCCAAGAGGTTTAATCCATGTCGTCTGATGCGATAAATCGGTTTTGGGTGAGAACAGACCAAAATATAACTCTTTTTTTTTTCATTGTACATCTAGCAATTGCAGTCTCTAGACACAATCATGATTTCAAGCTCAATTACACTTCCTAGTTCTTGACACTGTAGGAAGTGAAATCAAGCTTGAAATCACGATCACCAAGGAGACTGCTGTCGAGATTTATAGTGAAAAAGGAGTTACATTTTGGTTTGTTCTCCCCCAAAACTGATTGGATCGCTTCAGAAGACATTGATTAACCCTCATATAGTGTTGGGGTCAAAAATAACCCCTTTTGAACTTTGCTTCTTTAAAAAAAACATAGCTTCCTTCATCTCAGTGGCATGAGGTTTGGTGACTTTTCCTACATTTGCTCTCTATGTACACACAAAAACAAATTGGGCTGGATTCTGGTGGTGTGACAAAAATACTCATAATGTTCGGGGTCAAATTTAAACCCACATAGGAAATTAATGGGTGAGACGATAAAACCGAGCATTTTTTTTTTTTATTTGTCAAATAAAATCAATAAATCAGCCACAATGCAGAGCACACACACACAGAAATGAAGGGGTGATACTATAACACATCTGCAATGTGGAACGCATGTGCTCACACACACACATTCTCTCTCTCTCTCTCAAACACACACACACTGGAATGAAAAGATGAGATTATAAAAGAGAGCATTGAATTTGTCAAATAAAATCAGCCACAGAACACACACAGAAATGAAGGGGCGAGACCATAATACATCCACAATGGAGAACAGACACACATACACACACACACACACACACACACATATACGCACACACGCACACAGAGAAATGAAAGGGTGAGACAATAATACTTGGCTCACACCAAGCATGCTCACACACATGCACACACACCAATCAGTTTACTACAACCAGGCAAATGAGTGGACCTCTGCAGCAATCTATTGGTTATAGTTGTAATTTCAGGTCATTTTAATTTAAACATTTTTTTTTTGTTTTTTTTTTGTTTTGTTTTTTCAGCAGATGGCAGCAATCTGCCCCTAAAGCATGACACATATTTAATATTTTCTCCATGAATGGAATTGAGAAATGTAGATCTTTACTGAAGTGAATATAGCATAAAATGTTCTTATTTTATATGAAAATGAATGGGTGTAGTTTAGTAATTTAGAGGTAGATTAGGTTAAAAAAGAAACAACGCCCCTAAAACTGCACAACTTTAGAGTTTTTAAATTAATGAAGTTAGTGTTATTACATTTGTTTAAAAAAATTACCTGTTTACGGTACAAAATTACACGTTTATTGTTTGGGGCCAAATTTGACTCCAAACACTAGGAGAATGCACCCGTAACGAACAGAGTACAAGGGTTAAACGACTGAAGTCTTATGGATTACTTTTACAATGTCATTATGTGATATTTGGACCTTTAAAGTTTTGGTCACCATTCGCTTGCATTGTGAGGACCATCAGAGCTGAGATATTCTTCTAAAAGTCTGTGTTCTACAGAGGAAAGAAAGTATCATACATACCTGGGATGGCATGAAGAAGAGTAAATGATGAGAGAACTTTTAATACTAAAATAAAGGATAATTCTGCTCAAAATGTTGCGTTTTTGCTTAGATCAAATTTCAGCTGCATCTGAGAGAAACAGTTCACTGTGCTTTCTTTGCCTTGTATGACTTTTTTTTTGTGGTTTATTATTACGCTGTAACACACTGACATAGTGATTGATGTAGGGCTGCAACTAACAATTATTTTGATAATCGATTAATCTTCGATTAATCGGATAAAAATGTCCTGTATTTTATTCAATTTATATATATATAAATTGTTAATCAATTTGATGTTTAATCAAAATGATGGCGCACCCTTGTCCATTGCGAACGGTTTGATTGACGCAGACATGTTTACAGTACATTATAAAAGAGAAAATAGCAGTAAAATGTAAGTTATGCGCTGGAGAGAAACAACTCTTAAGCGCATCAAACAGCACAATCACTCTTTCAACGCACCTGACGCAGCAACAAGTTTAACACATTAAACTGTATGCTTATTATGATCTTCTTTGAAGTGTTTATTAAGTGCTCTCGTGTGCTGGATAACTTGGGTCGTGTTTTTTTTTTAGCTTCAACGTGCCTCCATTGTTTTTCAAATGAGTCTCATCATGCAACACATTTTTCACTGTGCTGTAAAGTGACGTCACTGATGGAGCTTCTCCATGCTCATCACATATATCCAACTAATTGATAATAAAATTCGTTGTCGATGATTTCCATTATCGATAATTATCTATTTTATTGATTAGATGTTGCAGCCCTAGATTGATGTATGTCATCATGAAATCAGAGACCCTCAAAATCTGAACACAAGTGGTCACTAAAGATACATTTGAAACGCATGGTAATGCCAGGTGGAAACAGGAAAGCGTCTCGGCTGACCACATGTGACTGGATCACAGAAAACCTCAATGGAGGCCCTTCCACTTCCCGCTCCTCCTTCCATGGCTTCGCCCTCCGAGCCTTCCACGGCTCCGCCCTCCGAGCCTCCTGCAGCTCCACCCCCTGAACCCTTGCCTACTGTAGCTCCATCACCTGAGCATCCTGTGGTTCTGCCTCTTGCGGCTCCGCCCACTGAGTCTCCGCCTCTTGAAATGTGAAATATGATGGGGTCCAGTACTCAAAAAAGTTTGAGAACCACTGACCTATTCTACCTCATTTACTGGCAAAGCACCTTCTGTGTTATATTTTGTACTCCTTTGCACTGATTGGTCTACCATCTGCAATTCTTCAAATTTGCACTTTACATAATTATATATGTGTGTGTGTGTGTATATATATATATATATATATATATATATATATATATATATATATATATATATATACACACACACACACACACACACACACTTCTAGTTAGATGCTTCTGTATTTCATTGGCTCTGTACTTGTACTCTGCACAATGACAATAAAGTTGAATCTAATCTGTCACTTGTGCCAGTAATGAAGGTTTACTATTTATGTTATCTTTTTGTAGGCGTGCCTCGATACAATGTGGTTTTCCCCAAGCAAACCAAAGAGTGGGTGGCCAAAAAAACAGTTTGAACCAACCACCCAAAATTCAGGGATGGTCTGGTTCAGAAAGTTCAGCAGCAGCGCAAGGGCCCAACTGTTCTTTTCAAGGACAAGTCCTCTCGTTTGGCTCTTTCCCAACTACCACCCAACATTACACACAAACAGAAACCAGACAAGGAAGAAGCAATTTTAAAGCATGTGTCAAGATTTAGCAAATAGAGTACTTTAAACATATCCAAAGCTTTAAATGATTTTTGGTAACACTTTACAATAAGGTTTCATTTGTTAACATTAGTTAACATGAACTAACAATGAACAATACTTTTTAAGCATTTAATAATCTTAGTTAATGTTAATTTAAACATATACTAATACATTTTTAAAATCAAAAGTTGTATTTGTTAACATTAGTTAATGCACTATGAACTAACATGAACTAACAATAAACAATGAACTACATTTTGCTAAACTAACATTAACCAAGATTAATAAATGCTGTAATTTTATATTGTTCAATTGTTAGTTCATGACACCAAATGTATAAACTAATGCTAATAAATGGGATATTAATGTTACCTAGTTTTTAATCCTTTTATTTTAATAATAGCAAAAACATTTTCACTTTGACTAAAAATAGTTTTTACTTTGATATGTCTTTACGCTTATTATTGATGAAACTGAAAATGTGTAATGTTGAACAGTGCTACTGTAAACAGATAGCTGCAGGTATCACAATGATGTAAAAAGGTAACCAAAGGGCAAGATGCTGAAGCACCTATAAGGAGTTACTTATGTAATACCTATAATACTTATGTGCAGTTTTCGCTTGTGACATCAAAACGTTAATAGTCATGCACACATTGGATAAGTCAGTAAGAACACTAGTAAGGTGTTTACGAACAGAGCAAGATTGGGATAATGGGCAGAAATGTTCGTGTGCTGATTGTTTTTTTCTTTTTTTTTTTTTTTGCTTAAACTGTTTTTGACCTTACACCAATAAAGAAAAGATGTCCAAGGCATTTATACCTTGTAAGATTTTCTCAATGTCATTCTTTTTAGAGCAAACATGGCTCTTTTTATTTGACTGGCACTATTAATGCTGTGCTGTTACCCCTGCGGATATAATAGAATGAGCAGGAAGCAGTCGATGAACAGATTTTAATTTAACCCTAGAACGCATATGTGGGTCAGAAATGACCCAGCGTCTAGTTTTATTGACATAATTTTGACCACAACATGAAATGGTCTTTTGATCTGCCACTCCATGTATTCCTCAGTTAAGGTGTCTTTGATCATGTAAACTGACTTTTTAAACATTTAGTTCAAAATGTAAAAAATTATTTTAGTATTTTAGTATTGCCCCCCATAGAATTTCCATGTGCCCCCAGAAACTTCTGACACCCCCCTCCCAGTCCAATAAAGAGACAACCACTTGCCCATGCTAAAGATCAAAATACCCCTCAAAGATCGCAAATTAGTGCCAGCCACTGATATATATATATATAGAACTGGATCGCTGATGCAACGGTAAACTGCCCGCAGGAGGTGAAGCCACTGGAAGTGTTCGAGTGGCCATCTTGGTATGCCCATACTGTCATAGAGCATTAATGACTGACAGGAGAAAACGCCTCCGTTTCACCGTCTCTGACCTCTGGATATGACAGTTCGCATTTCGCCCTCTAGTGACAATCATGTTTAATTTGCTCATTATGGATAAAATTAGTTACGAGGGTGAAGATATACGTGGATCGCGATGTTCAGTCTATCAGTGCAGCACAACGACCACCAAGGGAAGCGGCAAAACTGTCCATAAGTTTTAATATAAGTAGGAAAGCTGTAATACTTGCTTGTTTTGGGGTAACAATACGTCCTACCCCCGAACAGGACTTTAAAAAAGTCAGACCGGGATTTTTAATTTGCCTAAAATGCCCGAGATTTGCCTGTTTTCATATTAAAGCGCTCTTTGTAGTCATACATGAATACATGTCATAAATATGTGTTCATTTGCCATTTAAAGCCTAGGGTTTCAGTTTAATTTTAACCACCTTTACTTAGCAAAATCCCATTTTAGAACAGTGATAACTGTATCATCTCTTCTCAACTGGGTTTTTGCTGTAATTTTACATGATATTCTAATAAAGAGTGCAACTGAGTCTCTAAGCTAAAGAGCTAAATGTAAAGAGAAGACTTAGAACTACCCCAAACAGCGTTATCCCGCCTACAGCTAGTTCAAAACGTGGCAGCTAGGCTTTTAACAGGGTCAAGAAAGAGGGATCACATTTCCCCAGTGTTAGCGTCTCTACACTGGCTTTCTGTGAAATTCAGGGTCAATTTTAAAATTCTGATTTTTGTCTACAAGTCACTTATCTGGTCTCGTGCCCCAATATATCAGTGACCTTCTACACCCTTTCTCCCCCACCAGAGCGCTCAGGTCTTCTCTTCAACTTTTATTGAGGGTTCCTCATTGCAGCTACAGATCTAAGGGTGACCATGTCTTTTATGTGATAGGTCCTAATCTATGGAATATTCTCCCTTTCCATGTGAGGTCAGCTTCATCATTAGCCATTTTAAATCTTCTTTAAATACATATTTTTATTCTGTAGCTTTTGAATAGATCATTGAGTAGTTTGAAATGGATAAATGCATGATGTTGTATTTAAATGTTTTGATTTATTTGATTATATTTTATATTTAACTTTAAATCAATCTGTTTTTATATCACTCTGTCATTTTGTTTGTTTGATCTATAAAGCACTTTGGGTCAACTTCTGTTGTTTTTAAATGTGCTCTATAAATAAAGTTTGACTTGACTTGACAAAAGCTCAATGGGGTTAAAATCCATAACACTCTTTTCCAATTATCTGTTGTCCAATGTCTGTGTTTCTTTGTCCACTCTAACCTTTTCTTTTTGTTTTTCTGTTTCAAAAGTGGCTTTTTCTTTGCAATTCTTCCCATAAGGCCTGCACCCCTGAGTCTTCTCTTTACTGTTGTACATGAAACTGATGTTGAGCGGGTAGAATTCAATGAAGCTGTCAGCTGAGGACATGTGAGGTGTCTATTTCTCAAACTAGAGACTCTGATGTACTTATCCTCTTGTTTAGTTGTACATCTGGCCTTCCACATCTCTTTCTGTCCTTGTTAGAGTCAGTTGTCCTTTGTCTTTGAAGACTGTAGTGTACACCTTTGTATGAAATCTTCAGTTTTTTGGTGATTTCAAGCATTGTATAGCCTTCATTCCTCAAAACAATGATTGACTGATGAGTTTCTAGAGAAAGCTGTTTCTTTTTTGCTATTTTTGACCTAATATTGACCTTAAGACATGCCAGTCTATTGCATACTGTGGCAACTCAAAAACAATCACAAAGACAATGTTAAGCTTCATTTAATGAACCAAATAGCTTTCAGCTGTGTTATAATGGCAAGTGATTTTCTAGTACCAAATGATCAATTTAGCATGATTACTCCAGGATAAGGTGTTGGAGTGATGGCTGCTGGAAATGGGGCCTGTCTAGATTTGATCAAAAATTACTTTTTTCAAATAGTGTTGGTGCTGTTTTTTACATCAGTAATGTCCTGACTATACTTTGCGATCAGTTGAATGCCACTTTGGTGAATTAAAGTACCAATATATATATATATATACACACACACACATACAGGGTTGGGAGGGTTACTTGTGAAATGTATTCCACTACAGATTACAGAATACATGCTGTAAAATGTAATTTGTAATGTATTCCGTTAGATTACTCGAGGTCAGTAATGTATTCTAAATACTTTGGATTACTTCTTCAGCACTGGTAGATTTTTTCACTTGTTTTGACTATAAAAACTCTGCCAGTACAGTAAGACAAAATACACGTTAAAAATACATTCTCTGAAAAACCTAAATATCTTACGCAGTGTTGTTTCTAAAACAAAATAAATCAAATTGATCTTGTTTTAAGGATTTTTAGATATTTTTACAGGAAAACAATAAAAAAATATTATCAAGAATACGTTTTTTGCCCTAATATCAAAGGTCTTACTACAAAAAAGAAATTATGATCCAACATGAATTTTCTTGATAAAAAAATATGATCGTGTCTGGTAACGTGCATGTAAAATGGATAGAAATAGCATTTTAGCTTAGTGTAAAGCTGACAATTTACACAAGGTTTATTTCTATTTCTTGTGCTCCAAACTTACTTCAAACTTACTTCTCTGTCTGCTCGTATTAATGTAACACATCATAAGAAATTGTTTCACCGCTGTTCAAATGCACTTTGGATCACATCATTTATATGTATAAATGTTTTCCATCTGAAAGGACTAAATATTAAATGAAACAAATGACAATAAAATGCAAAGTAATCTCTTCAGTAATCAAAATACTTTTTGAATGTAACTGTATTCTAATTACAAATGATTTAAATTGTAACTGTAGTGGAATACATTTACTTATATTTTGTATTTTAAATACGTAAACCTGTTACATGTATTCCGTTACTCCCCAACCTTGTGTATGTATGTATATATATATATATATATATATATAGATAGATAGATATATATACGCAGTGCATATACTGTATATCTGTCATTTTAACATGTTAATTCAGTGCGATTAATTATATAGAAAAATAATGCGTTTAAAAAGAATTAACACAATTTATCATGTGCCGGGACCGTTATAAGGAATATTCCTACCATTACAGCAATTCTAGCTTTAGTACCACCTGTTTTCTCCAGGGGGCAGTAAGTGAAACTCCAGCTGAATGGCAACAGAGAACAAACCACACTCACCCACAGCAGACAGCGCAAGAAGATGGAACGCAACTCTGAATGCAGGGATCTCAAGATGTGTTTTTCTAAGTTTCAAACAACATTAAACTTGACACAGCAACCTAAAAACAGCATGTTTATTACATGATGCAACCAAAGTGAGATGCCCCAAATGCGTTCGTCTGATGCATGTGTACATTGACGCATCCATAGACAAGCCTTAAAAATAAATCTCGGACTCATTGACAAATTCAATTGCAAAATGGATTGCTGTGGACTGTAAGCCCATTGGCTTATGTTCATTAATATGGGAATAAACAATATATTGGATTCTAAAGCCAATTTTTGTATTGCCTTATTATTACTTTCTGACAAAATAATATAATGCATTTTAATTATATGAATTGCTATTTTTAAAATATATATGTTTTTATTTATAATTATTTTAATATAACTATTTGTAATTATTTAATCATTATATATTGAATTATTGTTATTTGAGGGTCTTTTTCAGCTAATATTTACAGTATATATGCAAATAATTGTTATATATATAATATATATATATATATATATATATATATATATATATATATATATATATATATATATATATATACACAGTATGTGTGTGTGTGTGTAATGTCAATGATTGCAGGGTTCCTCAAATGTGTGTGCATTCTGTGGTGTGCTAGTCCATGTAGTTAGATGTAGATGTGTGTATCGCTAAGTCAAGCACAGTGCCTGTAAGTTTGGCTCTCAGGGACGGTCAAGGCCGCTGTGTCTGAGTCGGTCAGTGTTTTGAGAATCGAAGAGACTCTCTTATCAGTTGGTTCAGTTCATTTCAATTATTATCATTTTTATACCATTTATGTGATAAGTTTTAGCATCTGCTTGACAGTGCTACCACTGCCCACTCTTGATAAAGCTCTCTCTCCTCTCTCTCTCTCTCTCTCTCTCTCTCTCTCTCTCTCTCAACAAATATTTGTATATTCGTATTGCCAAAGCGTTTACAGCTGAGCTGCATACAAACACAGTGCAAAACAACGCACATAATATAATTTTACAAAAATGTCCCCCGATGTCTGTTTATTTAGCAAATTCTGTTAGAAAATGTAGCTCAGTTTCGATTTTGTTTTGATCACAGTGTGGATGCTACCTTGGTTCCTGTGTCTGCCTGTTTCTATTGTGAGTCTGTAGCTTGTCAAGGTGGCTCTGTTTATTTTTAGTCTGCCATAGTGTATTCATTCTCTTTTTAAGGCCAGATAGCATTGCATTATAATCTGCTGTTGTGTTTGTGTTGAGTTCACTGCAGGGTTGAAGTGATCTTTAGTACCAGATAATTGTAGTGTGATGAGCGTGTTATGTGGTTATTACCTAATGTGAATATGCGTTGTGTTCCCTGAGATCTGGATCTTTTCTGTAAGGTCATCATTTTAATTTTGATGCGGTTGATTGTTATGGCCCAGGTCTCACAGTATTACTCTAGCAAGCCCGGGTTCTACTGTAGACCCTGTTCAGTAGCAGACCAGGTCATCTGCATAGAGCAGGGATTTGATTTCTGAGTTGTGTAGAGTGAGACCAGGGGCTGCAGATCGCTCCAGAAATGGTTGCCGATTCATTGTTGTAAATATTGAACAATGTTGGGCTTAAGAAGCAACCCTGTTTAACTCCACATTCCCGGAAATATATCTTGTTCTTTTTGTGAACATTTTTACGCCACATTTGCTTTCCAACCTAGTCCCATAGAAGGAACGTTTCTATAACTGCATTTTTTCAAAGTGATTTTTACTTGGCGCATTTTACGTTTCGCTGCGGTTTTCTGATGAAATTAACACTAGAGGCGCTACAACAATTGTATGTTTTATTCACTTTCACACAAATCATGAGTACAATGGCTGATTATAATGACTTTGTAACCATTCATGACCACTGACATCCCGTACGCCAAACCCTGATGTTAGTGGTTCGTGGTTTGAGGCAAGTAAGCTTTTGGCTGTTGGTGGAGCAGGGGCATATACAATAATTGTGGCCACCCTGGCCCACCCGTGGCAATGCCAGTGGCAACAGGTCCAAGTGTGGTTGATATGGATGGCAGTGATGCCGATACTTCTGTGAAAGATGCTTAGAGTCGTCTGATCACTCAATGAGATCAGAACGCAGAAGGTCAGAGCAAAGCGCCAATACAAATGAGAAAATCAAAACAATCTTACAGACCATGAAAGGAGTGAAAATTGAGGATTTTTTTTCCAGGTCACGAATTGTACATTGATAGGTGGAATTGTGTTAAAGTTGAGATAAAACATAAATGTTTCTAGGGACACTTCTAGATCTGGAACAGCTTTGGAGATTAAAATAGTGGATTAGGTTCCAAGAATCACAAAAGCACTTGGCCGTGCGACAGCCCGCACGCCTCTGTTCATTGCTGAATATGTTTGGTGCACTTCATTATGACATGGCAGTACAGAGTCTCTGGCTGTTAGAGCGACATTTCATTAAGTTTACAGCTTTTGATACCGTTGCAAGGATGTCATGGTCTTGGTCATTTTTTGCTGAGATTTTGCCCATATCACGATGAGTTAGATGAGGGCGCTGACATGCTGTCTTACTAGTGTTGTGTTTAGTGGGACGCATTTTATGAATCTTTTAAATAAGGGAAACTGTTTTTCATTGCTACATGGAGTGTGAGAGGTTGTCTATATTGTTGAATGTTTTTGAAGATTTTTTGTATGGGGTATTTTTTGTATTCTTGGTCCTAGATAAAGAGACAAACAAAGACTTAAATATCAGTTTGTAACAGTTAAAGGATGGGCAAGGAGGAGGCGGGAACCGGCTGAACAGTCAACATAAAATATTATATAAAACTCAACTTAAAACTACGAACACACACACACACATGCAGCGCGGCCACGTGTGTCTCTCTCTCTCCCGAACTGGCATCTCCGGCTCCCCTTTATCTCACTCTCCCGCTGATCATCTGATTCAGCGCCGGCCGTGCACCCTCACGGCCCGGCCACGACCTCCTTCTTGTCACACAGTTGTTAAACTTTTTAGTATCTAAACGCAAACTAGCTATTTATATAAGCAAAAAAAAATTAATAAATAAATAAAATAAATAAATAAATAACATATGGTTGAATGTAATGTCAGGCAGAATTTCATAGATAATTTATTTATATATTATGCTATTTTTTATGTAAAAGTATTAACAAATATTAGAGCTGGGGATCGAAACAGATTTCCTGATGTGATATGATTCTGATTTTGGAACAATACAATAAGAATATGTGTGTTTGTTAGGGAGATTGTGTAAGAAAATGTGTGTGTGTGTTCTTGACCACAGCAAATTTCACTCTATTTTCGACAACGTTGGTTTTCAACCGGATTTACTTCAAGATCCAGATTTTACAGTTGGCATCAAGTTGACAATCCAACATAGCAACAAAATGTTCACAATGAGACACGTTCCACCTGCAGAAAAGTGTTACACCAGAGCTTTATATGAAAATGAGTAACATAAATGAAGCCCTTAGAAATCAAACTGTGAGAAATTCCTTTCCCTGGAATGTTGAACAGATTTCTTAACCTGCTTTGCCACTATGAAGTTCCCTGATGATCTCTGGCTCACCTCTGGCATGTGCTGTCCAGGAAAGCTGACTGGACATGAGTTGGGTTTTCATAGCTGTCAGCTAAACGAATTTGTGTTGAAAGCAAGGAACAGACACTAAGATCTTGCAGTGAAACAGCCCTGTTAATATATCATTTTTCTTCAAATACAACTTTACTGTATGAAAATCTTCTCTAAACCATTTCATACCTACAGCACTTTATTAGGAACACCTCTACACCTACTTATTCATGCGATAATCGTGTGGCAGAAGTGCAATGCATAAAATCATATGTTCAGTTAATGTTCACATCAACCATCAGAATGAGGAAAAAATATGATCTCAGTGATTTCTACCATGGCATGATTGTTGGTGCCAGACGGGCTGGTTTGAGTATTTCTGTAACTGCTGATCTCCTGGGATTTTCACACACAACAATCTCTAGAGTTTACTCTGAATGGTGCCAAAAACCAAAAACATCCAGTGAGCGGCAGTTCTGCAGACAGAAATGCCTTGTTGATGAGAGAGGTCAACAGAGAATGGCCAGACTGGTTCGAGCTGACAGAAAGGCTACGGTAACTCAGATAACACCTCTATACAATTGTAATGAGCAGAATAGCATCTCAGAATGCACAGCACATCGGACTTTGAGGCGGATGGGCTACAGCAGCAGAAGACCACGTTAGATTCCACTTCTGTCAGCCAAGAACAGAAAGCTGAGGCTGCGGTTGGCACAGGCTCACCAAAACTGGACAGTTGAAGACTGGGAAAAAAATGTAGCCTGGTTTGATGAACCTCGATTTCTGCTGAGGTACACTGTTGGTAGGGTCAGAATTTGGCGCCAACAGCATGAATCCATAGACCCAACCTGCCTTGTGTCAACATTCCAGGCTGGTGGCAGTGGTGTAATGGTGTGGGGAATGTTTTCTTGGCACTCTTTGGACCCGTTAATACCAATCAATCATCACTTGAATGCCACAGCCAATTTGAGTATAGTTGCTAACCTTGTGGTAGAATGGGAGATTCACAGCCTGAATGTGCAGCTTACAAATCTGGAGAAATTGCATGATGCAATCACATCAACATTGACCACAATCTCAAAGGATTGTTTCCAACATCTTGTGAAATCGATGCCACGAAGAATTGAGGCTGTTTTGAGACCAAAGAAAGGCCCTACCTAGTATTAGTATGATGTTCCTAATAAAGTGCTCAGTGAGTGTGTGTGTGTGTGTGTGTATATATATATATATATATATATATATATATATACACTATATTGCCAAAAGTATTCGCTCACCCATCCAAATAATTGAATTCAGATGTTCCAATCACTTCCATGGCCACAGGTGTATAAAATGAAGCACCTAGGCATGCAGACTGCTTCTACAAACATTTGTGAAAGAATGGGCCGCTCTCAGGAACTCAGTGAATTCCAGCGTGGTACTGTGATAGGATGCCACCTGTGCAACAAGTCCAGTCGTGAAATTCCTCGCTACTAAATATTTCACAGTCAACTGTCAGTGGTATTATAACAAAGTGGAAGCGATTGGGAATGACAGCAACTCAGCCACGAAGTGGTAGGCCACGTAAAATTACATAGCGGGGTCAGCGGATGCTGAGGCGCATAGTGCGCTGAGGTCGCCAACTTTCTGCAGAGTCAATCGCTACAGACCTCCAAAGTTTATGTGGCCTTCAGATTAGCTCAAGAACAGTGCGTAGAGAGCTTCGTGGAATGGGTTTCCATGGCCGAGCAGCTGCATCCAAGCCATACATCACCAAGTGCAATGCAAAGTGTCGGATGCAGTGGTGTAAAGCACACCGCCACTGGACTCTATAGCAGCGGAGACGCGTTCTCTGGAGTGACGAATCACGCTTCTCCATCTGGCAATCTGATGGACGAGTCTGGGTTTGGCGGTTGCCAGGAGAACGGTACTTGTCTGACTGCATTGTGCCAACTGTGAAGTTTGGTGGAGGGGGGATTATGGTGTGGGGTTGTTTTTCAGGAGCTGGGCTTGGCCCCTTAGTTCCAGTGAAAGGAACTCTGAATGCTTCAGCATACCAAGAGATTTTGGACAATTCCATGCTCCCAACTTTGTGGGAACAGTTTGGGGATGGCCCCTTCCTGTTCCAACATGACTGCGCACCAGTGCACAAAGCAAGGTCCATAAAGACATGGATGAGCGAGTTTGGTGTGGAAGAACTTGACTGGCCTGCACAGAGTCCTGACCTCAACCCGATAGAGCACCTTTGGGATGAATTAGAGTGAAGACTGCGAGCCAGGCCTTCTCGTCCAACATCAGTGTCTGACCTCACAAATGCGCTTCTGGAAGAATGGTCAAAAATTCCCATAAACACACTCTTAAACCTTGTGGAAAGCCTTCCCAGAAAAGTTGAAGCTGTTATAGCTGCAAAGGGTGGGCCAACGTCATATTAAACTCTATGGATTAAGAATGGGATGTCACTTAAGTTCATAACAGGCAGATGAGCGAATACTTTTGGCAATATAGTGTATATATATATATAATCTTCACCAAGCCAAAAATAGTTTTTGCCATCCATAGCACTTTAATGGGAGACCGTCTACTGTGAAGGTCACAGCATTCCCATTTGAGGGACGTTTTACATTTTGCTGTGAGATAAAGCTGTAATTCTTCCCTGACCTCCCCACTGGCCACCCATCTCACAATTGCATTTCCTTATAATATATTTTTTTTTATTAAGCAAAAATAATGTTTCTTTTTTTTTTTTTTTTTTTTTTTCAGATGCCTGACCAATTAAACATGTATTCTCTGTCATTTCTAAGACTGTAACCCTAGAGCGGCAAAACACTTTTGAGATTCAAACTAACCAGATTCAAGATTCAAATAGCTTTATGAGCATGGTAAAACAGAAGCCTTACACTACCAAAGCATAGCAGCATTAAATATACAGTACATACAGTACATACACTAGAAGAAATGATACCACTAGATGAAAACATGCTTTCGCAAGAGTTTCCAAGAGTTTCAAGAGTTTGTGTAGGGGTTAAAGTTTAAACATGTGTTGTACACTTTACTGTGTTTTCAAAGTGCAAGCGGAGGAGTCCAGCTTTGGAGCCTGACACAATTGCATTAGTGAGTCCTGCACGCAAACATGTTGTTACGTGTGAGCTTATAAAGTCAGATGGAAGATTAATTCTATTTATTTTCTTTAATGCTTCAAAAAAGGACAATTTAGCTTTAACCATTTTTGTCATTAACTATTTTATGCAGTGTTTTTACACATACACAATGGCAATGTAAAACTCATCAGTATACATCCTTTTGACCTCTTGCTTCATTTAAGACTAATCTAGATATAGGAAACACATTCTAGCCTCTGCTGAAGAGTACATTAATTTGCTCTCATTAAAATTTGTTGCTGCAATAGGGCTGATTTTGTTTGCTTTTACATAGGTGTTTGTACTGTATGTCTGTAAGAAAAGTCAAAATGAAGAGAAAGACAGCAGAAATAGCATCCTTCTTCAGTAAGAAACCAGCTGATTCTTAGGCACAGGAGAATGACAGGCAGGGTGAGCTAGAGAAGGTAAACCATTATACTTCTCTGTATGTGTACTAATTGTGCCTACTCTGATAAAGTGGAGATGTTTCACAGTAAGTTAATTGGACTGATTGATGGGGCTCCTCAGTAAAGCCCTTTTATCAAAGTTAAAGTAAAGGTCCGTTCACACCAAGAATGATATCTATAACAATAACTATAAAAATAACTATATTAGCGTCCACACCCAACAGATGATAACTTTCTGTTTTGCACGCTGCAGTTACGTTCACAGTCAAGAAAATGGATGTAGATGACCTGCTACTGCTCTACGTTTCGCAAAGAAACCAAAATAAAAACAGACGCACACAACTTCAAATTTGCCGGGCAGGAGTTTCCATTTCGTTCAAGTGTGTAATAAAAAGTGGCGATCCAGTGCTGGAATGTGTTATTTTGAAGATGGGTGCACTTTGTGGCTTGAACCCTTTAAAGTTGGATGGATTTTGATTGGCTATTAATGTTTTTATCTGTTTTTTTAGCTAAAAAAAAAAAACACTCTGAAAGTGATCCCTCTGTGTCGTTATCGTTATAGTTGTGAACGATTATTAAAACTTTATGGTTATAGTTATCGTTCTTGGTGTGAACGGGCCTTAAGGTGATTTAATGCAAGTCTTGCTCTCTCAAGCTAATTGAAGGACCTGGATCAAAAGTTAGTTGTGGAATGGGGAAAAATAGATCAATAGTAGTAGTATCAATGAACAATTTCATTGCATCTTTTTTCCATTCAATGGAAGTGAATGGTGGCAGAGGCAAACATTCTGCGTATCATCTACTTTTGTGTTATGTGGAAGAAATATAAGGATAGTAACAACATGATGGTTATGTTGTAAATGTAGATATAATGTTCATTTCTGGTTGAGCTATTTCTTTAAAGTAGTAAAATTTATTACAGATTATTATTATTATTAATTTTTGGTATATTCTTTTTTTTTTTTAGTGCCACCCCAGACTGATTGCTGGCCCCTGCCTGGCCACCCCTGTATAAAATTCCTAGCTCCGCCACTGGACCTCCCTGATGTTCTAACTATACTCCTTTTTGCGGTTATTTTATCAGAAGTTTCTGCAGGGAAAAAAACATGCTGAGAGTTCCCAAGGCCAAAGGAGGATGAGTCAAAATTTGGACAAGTCTTGTTGCGAGTCTCACATGGACATTGTCTCTGACAGGAAGGTATATATGCAAGTCTTATCACTGATTTTAAAGAACAGACATTAATGCTAGGATATTATCCTGCAAACTTCTCGGCTACAGCTGTTTATTAGCAAAAACTTCACTCTGAGAAATTTCTGAAGGTGTACGGAAGAGATCGTGGCTAAAGAGAGCAGTATGAATTTCAACGCCAGAAGAGTTACACTGCCCGCTATAACACCTCTATGCTTACAGAAAAGGGTATGCACATTTATTATTTGCATAATTGTTTCTTGTATTTTTAATTTTTTTCCAAATGCTTTTAATCTGTTATGGGGTAATTCCTTGACAAATATGAATGTTAAGACACTGTGTATTCTCATTTTAGGAAGAGCAACATTGTCCCTTTTGCTTTATTTTTCTCACTAAGTTCTTACCTCTGTGCAATTACGAAGAAAAATACGGAACACAATTTTCAGTCTTCAATCTTCAGAGCTTCTGTCGTATTTTCCACATTGTGTACACTTTGACGTACTAAAGTGTGGGCACGCTTGACTAAATGTATGCATCTCATTATCTTAAATTCCTTAAAGGCTTAGTAATTTTGTTGACAAAAATAAATTGTGCCAACATGAAGGGGAGTCCAGGGTTGGTTGGCACACTTTTCATTCTGTGTTGGAAATCAATTTAAAAGTACTTATTAGCCTGATTGTGTTTATATACAGTATTGGCAAAGCATTAATACACATAACAAATAAAAATAAAATAGAATTTAAATAAGTTAAGTAATTAATAAAATAAAAGTAATATAAATAATAATAACAGCATACACTATACAATATAAAATAAAATAAAATAAAGATTTAACAAGACCTTAATGGACATAAAAAATACTGTAACATATGCACATAGATACCTCTTGATGTTGATCAAAGCAGTGATTTGTTTCTGAGGCTGTGCAGCTCAAAAATGAATTTTGCTGCAACCGATGAGTAACTTTCCTGGCCCAGTAACACCTGCATTTGATCCGCATCTGCTGAACAGGAAAACTGTGGTATGAGGTTTGAGTTTGTCAAAGTATTTCTCTGTAAATTTCTCTCAATGAAGGAGAAAGTGTGTCTCTGTCTCGAAGTCACCAGTGTCACAGTGAGCATAGACTCTCTCTTTCTTCAGAAGCCATGTTTGTCTGTGTCTGTTGTGATCACTGAGCCTGTATTTGGTGAGTATCCGTCTCAGTTTTGTATCTCTGTGTAGAGATATTCTACAAGATTATACTTTCTGTTTCAAGCTCGATAGCATTCCTATTGACTTTCATTTCCCTAATGGTCCAAATCTGAAATATTTTTTGTTCATTTATTCTAATTTTGTTTAGTTCAGCAGTGCTGGTCTAAAACTAATGTTTGATAGTTGGTTTGTGAGTTTCAGAGCTAGCTGACCAAGGGGACTAGATTTAGGCTTCAACTCCTGGGTTTTAAGGGCTTTACATTGCAGTGTGTTAGGGGAACTTGAATTGACATGCATCCAATATTTGAGGGATAGTTTTGAACAGGTATAAATAGGGGGTATCTGCCCAGTTTGGCCCAGCATGCATTGGTAAATGTTTCTACAGAATTCTACATGCAGGGATTCTATGGTGTTTATCCCATCTAGAGTAATCTGCCAGACAGAGTGGACCCCAAACCTCACATCCGTAAAGAGTAGGGATGTGCAAATCTACCAACTAGAGGTGCACCGATACTACTTGGTATTACTCGTATCGAGCTGATACTGGGAGGTAAATACTCATACTCGGTATCGGTCTCATCATTTCATATTTCCGAGTATGAGTACATTAATATAATGACGCGATTGCACATGTGTGCATAGTGCTTCTAAGGCCAGTTTAAAACATGAGAAACATTTTAATGTGTTTAAACCATTTAAATCTAGAACATTACCTGATACAAGTGGATTCTCTCACATGCAATCGCCTTCTCTCTCTCTCTCCCTCCCTTGTGTGGCGTGAGAGCTCGCATTCCCAAGCGCTTGCCAGTCATCCAAGATTTATTTTTTTTTACGGATAATTCCAAATGTCATTTTGACATTTCATCCGCCTTCTCTCTCTGCACATTTATGTTTGAGGGAGAGAAAAAAGAGCGCTATGATTAGACTCGCACCAGAGATCTTAGCGCCAGAAACACCGCAACTCCAAAAATTATATGCTAAGTGTAAAGACGAAGCTGGAAAAAGTGATGGGAGTTACTCGCTGTCACTTTACTCGCTTTACTTCAGCCCAATAACAACACAGTATAAAGTAATCGAACAGACGCCAAACTCAGTCAGGCTCAACGCAACAAAACCAGAACAATCGATTAATAATAAAGCTGCACTGTTCTCTATGTGAATGTACAGAACAATATGGATAAAATAACAAGCATGAATAACATGTACGTGTTAGCTGGGATACTTTTAAAGGTAAGCTACACCCTATTAAAATCCTGAAGTGTCATTTTTAATGACTGAAAACGCTAATATTGCCAATATCAAGATATCAAATGCATATAGAATGGCATACGTTTACAAACACAAAACTACTAAATCTAGGTACTTGGTACTTGTATTGGCCTTCAAAAATTGGTATCGGTGTATCTCTACTACCAACTTTTGGTTGCTTGAACAACTAGTCAATTAGTTGGTGTTAAGGATAATAATGTATATTTAAGCTCCGTTATGTTCATGTGACCCCGATCAGACACGTTTCAGAGGGATATACGGATGCTAAGCGCAGCACTTCAACATGCTAACTAATGGATATTCAACAAAAATACAAGCTAAAGAACTATAACATCTTATTGCACAAAACTATCAAAGAGAAGTAAGAAACAAGAAAGGCTTGAATACCGAGCTGCAGAGAAAACGGCTTATGCTCATCCTGAACGCAGAATGACACGCTTCAATGTAACCGGAGTGCTTCAGGGCAGTCCTCGTGGCATTTTCAAAAGCGCAGAACTGCAAGATAATGACATCTAGTTCACGACATCGAACCTTTTTTACTGAAACTATTTATTCATGCAGTGTCAGACAGAGTCAGAAAAACACTTTAATCTCTCCACAGCACCTCACAAATACGGGAACAGTTGTTGGATGACTAATCGATTAGTCGACCAACGTGGCACATTCCTTGTAGCCTACAGAGCAAAAATGCTCTACCAAATTGTAACAGGAAAACCTCCTTGGGTAAGTTTTCCCTTAAAGGGATAGTTCACCCAAAAATGAAAATGATTTCATTATTTACTCACCCTCATGATATCCCAGGTGTGTATGACTTTCTTTCTTCAGCAGAACACATTTGAAGAAAAATGGAAAAATATCTCAGCTCAGTAGTTCCTTAAAATGCAATTGGATGGTGATCCGACTTTTGAAAATCCAAAAATCAGGTAGTCAGTATAAATGCCATTGATGGTTAAATAGCATAACCAACTCCAGCGGTTAAATTAAAGTCTTTAAAAGCAATATGACCGCTTTTGGTGCAAAAATTATCAATATTTAAGTACTTTTGAACTATAATCCAACGCTTCCAGTAAGCTTCACAAGAGGGTGGAGATCACTCCTCCTTCTCAATTGTAAACAGCGCTGCTCTTCCGGGTGTGTCGCACGTGCCTCAGTTCTCACGTGTCTCATATGTCAATGCGATTACGTCACACGCATACCGCTGCTGAATGGAAGGATGATTTAGAGTTAATAAAGTACTTAAATATTTATCTTTTTTGCACCAAAAGCGATTGTATCGCTTTGGAAGACATTAAGTTAACCGCTGGAGTTGTATTGATGACGTTTATGCAGACTGTCTGTTCTTTTTAGAGCTTAAAAAGTTGGATCAGCATCCACTTGCATTTTAAGGACCTACTGAGCTGAGATATTTTTCTAATTTTCTGTGTTCTGGTGAAGAAAGAAAGTCATACACACCTGTGATATCATGAGGGTGAGTAAATGATGAGAGAATTAAAATTTTTGGGTGAACTATCCCTTTAATAGCATAGAATGCTCATCGAGATTTCACTTTTAGTGCATTCACTTCCAGACTGAAACCTCCTGATGCGCTGATTTTTAGACAAAGGTAGTTGTAGTGTAGGGTGTGCTTCCCAGAGTGAAGGTGTATCTGGTTTTCTGTATTCTGTTTATGTTTTTTTGTTTTTTCTGGAAAATCATGATTTTATTTATTTATTTATTTTTTTCAAAGTAACTTTTAGAACCCAGTTCTGGCTGTAGTTCTCCAGCAGGCCCAGTTGTTGTTGTTGCACCAGATCTTCAGATAGAGAAGAAATTTCTTTTCCGAATGATTTAGAGAAAGACCAGTGTTGCAGTTTGTTCCAGTAGCACTGCTAACTCATTAATCTATAAGTTGAATAGAGTTGGACTCAAACTGCAGCCCTGTCTCACACTGCGCCCTTGAATGAAGAATTCTGTTCTTTTATTGCCAATTTTAACTTTGCATCTGTTGTCCAAAGACATGGGCGAGCAGGACGAGAGCCAACATTCTCAGAGAGGCCAATAGAGAACATACAACATCTACACATATGGTCCGGAAAATGAGCAGCGCATGCGACAGTATAGTCACAGAGTAATACAGTCTTCATTTATATCAATGTTTCTTGACAATAAATGGAACATATCATTGGACTCTGATGGTGCAATAACCGAAGAAGAACCCCAGAATTAAATTGTTCTTGACCCAGCCCATTAGTGTTTTGCATGCGCGATTTAGCCAACCCACTTGCGCCTAGACTTAGCGCGTGCTTGCTGATGTAAAGGGAGCCAGCTGGTATGTGATAGCTGTGTGATATGTTTAAACCTCACTCCCCTGGCCTCATGAGGCGCACTAGCAACTGACGCTAGAGGCTGTAGCCTTTAGCCTCCTCGTTAGTGCACTCGCCTTCCATGCCGGCTGACGCTGGTTTGAATCCCGCTCGGAGCGGATCAAGCAGGACCGATTACACAGGAAAATATTAAAACTTCATGGCCATGCGTATTGACTTTGCACATATGTCATATCACATAACGTTATGCTTAAGGTTTTGTGCTCTTAAAATAGGGCCCAAAGTTTTCCCCAGATTACTGTTCACACAAATGCCTCGGTAGTTATTATATAATGAGTGTATTAAGCCCATGCTCCAGGTGTCAGGAAAGTAGCCAGTTTGCAGAACCATATTTAAAAAGGTTTAGTAAAGCCTCCTGCATTACTGCACAGCTGTGCCCCAAAATTTCTGTTCTGATGCTGTCTAAACTGCATGCCTTTATGGGGTTTAGTTTATTAAGTGCATCTGTCAAGTCTTCTGGGCTAATCTGATAGTCATAGAAGGGTTTGGTTATTTTTGATTGCGGATTCCAATTGACTTATATTATTTTGTATGTTTTTCTGATCATGAGAAATTTCTTTGAACAAGTTTTTTAAATAGCCTTTCCATAATTTTAAGGCTTTTTAAATTATTATTATTTTATTTAGACTATTTGATTTTCTCCAGAATTTATTATCCTTAATTCTCTCTGAGCTTATAAAATGCTGAACTCGAAATGAATACAATTACATTTTCTTTGGCAGCGGCCTGAGTCACCCGACATCCAGAATTTTAAATGCAGGAAAAACCCTGAAAACGTCACCCGCCAAAGTGGCTAGTAAGAGTGAAGGAGTTACCTGGCACTGCCGATTTCTACCTGCATTTGGCTGGTTGGCGGGTGTTAATTCAAGCCCTGGTCATGTCATGAGGAATAAAATTTTCCTTGATATTTTGACATGTAAGAGGTCGTTGTACAAACTTCCTCTTCAGTCCGAAAAGAGCATTTATTGTTTACACCCTGCAAAAAGAATCGTTTTGAAATCGGCCCCATAGTGACATAGGAATGGGGTGTTCATTTGAATATCCCCACCTCCACAACATAGGTAATCATCTCAGTGAACTGATATAGAGAGCGGCTGAGGCAACTCTGAAAGTGGTACTATTGTTACTGTAGTTTGCTTTTAACAACAAAAAGATTAAGATGTCGAGTAGCATCTTCAAACTGCATCTCATAGCCTTCTAAAGGATCCCAACATTATGAATGAGTGGCTCAAATTTATACAAACAAAGTTCATGAATCTGTCAATGTGAGATCACAGCCTACCTTTGTTCAGCACATTTCTCTAAGGATTCCATTGAGAATCATTATGATTCAGGCTTTGCAAGAAAGTTATAGCCTGCTTAAAGATGTAGCAGTGCCAGCTATATTGACATGACAGTAATGCTGACGAGTAACAAATTTAATACTACTGTTTATTCTATCTGTGTTTTTATTTACACTATATTGCCAAAAGTATTCACTCATCTGCCTTTAGACGCATATGAACTTAAGTGACATCCCATTCTTAATCCATAGGGTTTAATATGACGTCGGCCCACCCTTTGCAGCTATAACAGCTTCAACTCATCTGGGAAGGCTTTCCACAAGGTTTAGGAGTGTGTTTATGGGAATTTTTGACCATTCTTCCAGAAGCGCATTTATGAGGTCAGACACTGATGTTGGACGAGAAGGCCTGGCTCGCAGTCTTCGCTCTAATTCATCCCAAAGGTGCTCTGTCAGGTTGAGGTCAGGACTCTGTGCAGGCCAGTCAAGTTCTTCCACACCAAACTCGCTCATCCATGTCTTTATGGACCTTGCTTTGTGCACTGGTGCGCAGTCATGTTGGAACAGGAAGGGGCCATCCCCAAACTGTTCCCACAAAGTTGGGAGCATGGAATTGTCCAAAATCTCTTGGTATGCTGAAGCATTCAGAGTTCCTTTCACTGGAACTAAGGGGCCAAGCCCAGCTCCTGAAAAACAACCCCACACCATAATCCCCCTCCACCAAACTTCACAGTTGGCACAATGCAGTCAGACAAGTACCGTTCTCCTGGCAACCGCTAAACCCAGACTCATCCATCAGATTGCCAGATGGAGAAGCATGATTCGTCACTCCAGAGAACGCATCTCCACTGCTCTAGAGTCCAGTGGCGGCGTGCTTTACACCACTGCATCCGACGCTTTGCATTGCACTTGGTGATGTATGGCTTGGATGCAGCTGCTCGGCCATGGAAACCCATTCCATGAAGCTCTCTACGCACTGTTCTTGAGCTAATCTGAAGGCCACATGAACTTTGGAGGTCTGTAGCGATTGACTCTGCAGAAAGTTGGCGACCTCTGCGCACTATGCGCCTCAGCATCCGCTGACCCCACTCTGTCATTTTACGTGGCCTACCACTTCGTGGCTGAGTTGCTGTCATTCCCAATCGCTTATATATATATATATATATATATATATATATATATATATATATATATATCTAAGGAACTGTACAGTCAGCTGTTTTTGTTGCAAAGTAAACCATGATCAAGACTACAGCGTGGAGCGGATTGTGCTTATTACACTTACTAGCATTTTTAATCACATAAATGATAGGAACTAACTGTAGCATATAATTGGCTTGGCATGAATCGTGTGTATGTGATAATAATAATTATAATAATAATTATTATTATTTATTATTATTATTTATTATTATTATTCATTATTTTACAACCAGTCTCATCGAATGAACATTTTTGCAAACTAACTTTTATGTGACGAATTAAATGTTTTGCCACAGTTTCCTGGTGAAATTAACACTAAAGGCGCTACAAGTGTTCGTTTTATTCATTTTCACACAAATCATGAGTACAACGGCTGATAATGACTTTATAAACACTTATTTTTCTCAAAGTTACTCACACAGTGCTATGTTATGACATCAAAACCACTACTCTAACACATAATTTGAAAAACGGTTGTATTTTAATGGTTGTATTACAGACTCACATACATTTACACACTTATTCTAGTGTGATTTACTTGTGCAGTAGCTCTCCTGATAGAGTGTTAGGCTTTGGACTCTGAAAGATGTGGTTTGAACCCAGTCAAGCACGCAGGCCAACAGGTGACATGAAAGTGTCATAGAAGTAACACAAGATGATGTGGTTGCTTCAGAAAACTTGCTTTTCATTTCTCATTTTGTTTTTGGACATTACCAGTTAGGTTTGGGTGATGGTTTTAGGGTAAGAATGTCTGTTTTGTGTCTACATTTCATTTGATTTGAGATCACATTTGGTTAGGTTTAGCTTCCATCCAATATTCAACTTAAAAACCTTATCTGATTACAACACCATTTCACTCGCTTTTGGCACACCCTGTTGGACATTTCACTTGGAAACTGCAGCAAAACGTGTAATAAGGCATATAATTTCATTTAGCTAAATTGTTGCCATAGTCACGTAATGTGGTTAGTGAAGTTCCACACACATGGGAACTCCTTCAGTATTATTTAAAAAGCATCTCAGGTCATGGAGTTGGATTATCAGAGTGTGCAGAACTGGAATGTAGTGCAATGAACCCGGGTCATGGTACTATTGTACATAAACACTGGTGGAAGATGATTAATTCCATTTTTACTCCTTGGTGAGAGCAGGTATGTTGGAACTTTTTTTTAATGTTGAGAAATTATTTGTTAGTTTTAAACCATTGATCAATATTAGAGAGTTTTGTATTTATGGAAGATATTAACATGTCCATCTTTATCAGATAAAAACATATTGGTGTCATCAGTGAATTGGATAGAAATGCATTTTTAAGTACAGATATAGATCCTTGACATATACTGTATTAAAAAAGAGCAGGGGCCCTTATACTGATCCTTGGGGAATGCCACATTCAAGCTGTGTCTGAAATTGCATACTCTCAGAGTATGTACTGCTTTTGATGAAGGACACACTGCTTGGATGGTAAAACAGTATGTTCTTTAGGTATGCATGCGAGTAGTACGAATAAATTCCTGACATACTCAATCCAGGAATGTGGGCATTGTCCCATGACCTGAATATATGGCGTAATAACAACAACAGAGATAATAATTAACGTTGGCTTTGTTAAACAAGCACCATTTAAGCACAAGGAACATCTTTCTTGTTATATATGGCACTTATAGTTGAGAAGAGCTGCCAGATTTGAGGTTCTTTGGCGTTCTTTTCCAGCATTTTGAACTTGACGTCACCTCACCTCCCGAGGGATTATGGGATAGTAAAGTATCCAGTCAATAGGCACTTCAGAACCTCGCCGAAAAATAGTAGGTCATCTGGGTATTTTAGAAAGATCTGTGAAAACACCAATAGGTATTTCATTATTTCCATCAGTTGGACTAGAGCCATGGAAGTAAAATGCTTTTGACAGAAGCCAAACTGGTAATGATACAGTGAGTTATGTTGTAAATTACTTTTTCAAAAACCTTTGAAAAATATGGAAGAACAGATATTGATCTAGAATTAAAAAAAAATATATATATATATATTTAGGCTGTTTCAGCTACCAGCAGTACCAGGTTTGGCTTTGGAGTTTGGAGGGGCGTATCAGGTCTTTTGGAGGCAAGGGATGGGTCGACCTGGACAAAAAATTATCAACAGGGATTCTTTTGAATTCAGTAATTTGATTTATTCGTGTGCTCCCACTTTTAATTTTCCATGTACTCTTCATATTATTACGTAGACTGTAAAAAAATCATGTTGTTTTTACAAAAATAATTTGGCAGCTGTGGTTGCCAGAATAATTATGTAAAAAATACAGTAAAAATGTAAACAACTTTACAGAACAACCTGCAAATTTTACAGTTTAAAACTGTTGTAATTTACATGACCATGATGGCACTGTAAAAAAAAGAAAAGAAAAAAAAATCTGTTAAATTTACAGTAAAAAAAAAAGTCATAAACTTGATATTAGCCTACTGAAACTGTAAAAATCTGCTTTTTACTTTATAAGGTATTTGTTGTAACTACAGAAGAGCACATGATGACATGAAGTTCACCAATAGTGGCTCTTCTAGGAGCAATGACCAATAAACATGTAGAGACAGTGTTCAGTGTCACACAAACACTAAACACCATCAGCATAACACATGTAAAATTAAAATAATGTAATAAACATTAACTAAACTACATCAAATATAAAACCCAATGTATGTAACTGTTATTAATAATAAGAAGAAACATAACTATTCCCATAAAATATAATGAAATGTAATGGGTCACACAGGGAATTGTGGGAAAGCTCGATTACTGCTTTATACTGTAATTTTAACAATACTTTGCTGTAAAAAGTAAATGTACTCTCTTGCTAAACATGTAATTTTTTTTCCCATTAATTATACAGGAAAATCATACTTTTTCAATCTAAAAAAAAAATTTTTTTTACAACATTTTGTTGTAAAAACTACTGTATTGTCTTTTAAAATATATATATATATTTTTTACTGCATATTTTACAGTTAATACTCATTAATCAATTAACGTTTTATTTCTGTAGCATTTTTACAGTCTTTTACTGTTAAAATTACAGACATTTTTTTACAGTGTACTGTGGGCAAAAATGTCACCAAAAGTGACAAAAAAGGCCCTGAAATTCAAAATGTAGGGGCCAAAAATATCCTGTGTTTTTTGGGAACATCTAATATTGTTCTTAATTTTCCATTGTAAGCCAACTTATACATTACCAAAGAAAAAAATTTGATTTAATTGTATGTAATTTTATATTGAATTAACTTTATATTATTCTTTGCATGTAACACATGTTGCCTCAAATTGCTAACCCTCATTGACAAACAACTGAAAAATATTGCAGACAAAACTTAACCTGTAAATGTATAGTTTTTCCATCAAAGGAATATTCTGAGTTCAATATAAGTTAAGCTCAATCAACAATATTTGTGGCATAATGTTAATTACCACAAAAAATTATTTTGACTTATTCCTCCATTTAAAAAAAAATAAATAAAAATAAAGCATAAATCTGGGTTACATGAGGCACTTACAATGGAAGTGAATGGGGCCAATCCGTAAACGTTAAGATACTCACTGTTTAGAAAGGACAGACACACCTCATTTTCTATTCTGCATATTCCAATTGTTGTGTCACGTCCAGTTACGCCACACAAAACAAATGCTACCTGATCAATGATGTCAGTTAAAGTTACTTTAATATTTCATCCAATATATTAAGATGTGATAATGAGAGGCAACCAAAATCCCAATGATATCCAGATAAAAATGAAGATTTGATGCATAACTTTAAACAAGCCAGAAACACACTGGGGACTTTGCAGTGACGGAGACTAGAATGCTCTATATTTAAGTATATACAAAATTAAACCTTTTATAGTCTGTATATTCACCAGATGAACGGTTTTGTATATATATTTTAGTTTTAATTGATACTCTTAAGAGATGGCTGGGAAAATTTCCTACTTGTTGAATGGAAAATTTGTAGTGTCGGTTTGAGATCAGATGTCCTCCTCTTCAGCAATAAATTGTGGTGTTCCGCAAGGATCCCTTTTGGGGCCAATTTTGTTTTCTTTATATTGTATATGTTACCGCTTGGTTCTGTGATTCAAAAATACAACATTTATTTTCATTGCTATGCCAATGATCTGACTAATTTAAATGTTCTTCCAGCATGTATATCTGATATGAAAACTTGGATGGCATATAATTTTTTTCTGTTAAATAATGATAAAACAGAGGTTCTTATAATCAGTCATGATTTCATAAAAGTCAGATTGAGTCAGCACTTAATCAAGGGTTCCCGCGGATCCTTAAAAAGTCTTAAAATGTTTTAAATTCAGTTTTCCAAAATTTAAGGTAATAAAAAGTCGTAAATATCTTAAATGATACAACAAAAGTCGTAATTTTTATTTAAAGAGGTCTTAAATTTGGGGACGGAAAGACAGGAATTGTGATATGACCTAATGTGATTATCAAACTTCAAAAGAATACTATTTAATTAAATAAATGCATGTGCTGCGTCCTACAAAGTGAAAACGCAGCACTGTATTTTCTCCAAGCACACGGGAGCTTGTGAGTGTTTTCAGCTGTTGCAGAGCAGTTCATAATCATTAAGCGATATTGGAAATTTATGACAAGCCATCACTAAAGGTCAGCTGTTGATGATGATGATATAGTGTTGATGAAATATGACAGTGTTTACTTTTAATTGTTTATATTGTAATACATTGTAGATTATTGTAGTAGTGCACATTTTATTTCCCTTATTTGTTTGAATGAGCAGCTGGAAGCAGTGAAGCGCTAACATTTCAAGTCAGTCCCCGGTGTATTTCAAAGTTAAAGTGCCTTTAAAGTTAAAAGTTATGCAAAGTTCCATGCATAAAGTGCACCTGGAATTTAATTGAATTTGGACTCTTGTAGCCTCTGTCTGGCCCTCCCCATCACAGGAAGGAAAGACTAAGAACATTTAAAATAGGTTACCAATTTTAAAAAACTATTGGTAGACTAACTGGCTTTCTTTCAACACTTTATTAAATCAGCACAATCCAATATCGGTCGACCTCTAATTTGTATCTATTTATATAATGGTACATAAACCAATTTTAATGTGATATATATGGGGAACATGTCTTGAGTAGGGCTGCAACTAACGATTATTTTGATAATCGACTAATCTAACGATTATTAGAACAATTATTCGTCTATTCGGGCAATTATTGCAACGATTAATCATTAGCTCTAAACCGACTATTCAGCTTGTGCCTCGATTTAAAAGGTTGTATTAAACGTGTATTAAGACCTAGCCTTGAGTATTTTAAACTTGCATATAGCCTACCCTGTTTTACTGATAAGCAATATTAAGGCCATGTTGAATGTGTGCCCCTGCCTGTTTAGGTAAGAGTCTGTGATACATGATTTATTTTCAGATTATGTTGGTTTGTTTTGGTATGGGGATACGGTATTTTATTTGTTCAGGTCTTGAAAAAGGTCTTAAAAAGTCTTAAATTAGATTTGAAAAACTCTGCAGCAACCCTGTTAATCAGGTTGTCCAAAATATTCAGCGGTTAGTGAAAAATGTGGCTGTCTATTTTGAAACAAAAACATTAGGAAGTTAGTTCAGTCTTGTTTTTATCAGTTAAGGAACATTTCCAAGATTGGACATGTCTTGAGTTTTAGGGACATAGAGAAGCTTACATGCTTTTATTTCGTCACACCTTGATTGCTGTAATTCCCTGTTTTCAGTTTTAAATCAATGCACTTTAGCACGGCTACAATCAGTGCAAACGACTTTTACAGCAGCTAGACTTTTGTCACGAGCAAGGTCTTTTAATCATATTACTCCAGTTTTAGCTTCTTTGCACTGGTTACCAATACATACTGTATGGAGTTTGATTTTAAGATTTTATTAACTACTTATGTGGCTGTACATGGTTTAGCACCAGAATATTTAGCAGATCTTTCAAACCCTAACGAAACAGTTACACCTCTTAGATCTTCTTGTCATGAACTGTTGGCTGATGATGAGGGTGACTGAACTGTGACAGAATTTTCATTTTTGGGTGAACAAACTCTTAAAAAGAGATTTCTTAATTGCATGCTAAGAATAGTAAAGAGGGGCTTGTCAAGACTGTGTGAATAGGTAGGTGGGGCAAATCTTGTGACTTTTCCTGCCTCCCTCCCCCTCCTTCGGTGTGTGTGTGTGTGTGTGTGTTTGCAAGCGGGATTGGCCAGAACCATGGTGACATACAGCAGTGGAAGCTGCAACTGAGCGTGCTCTCTCTAATTACCTCGGTTGCAGAGAGAGAGAGATGGGTGAAAGAGCTTGCGTTTATGTTTTATGTCAATTCAACTCTTCAAAATGCTGTGCGCTCAGCCCTACATAAGCTGCACAGCGAGTCCCAGATTACAGCCTTGCCTGCCGCCAAGCACAGTGGTAAGTTTTGCTGAAACACCAGTTTACTCATTTCTGCATGGTTTTGTGCATAAGAAATGAATGAATTCTGTTAAAAGGGGTATGAATGCTGCTCTATTTCTCTGTGGGATCATTTCAAAGCACTAAAAGCTGATGGCACAATACCAGATCCATTCTAAAACAGCCCCAAAAGGACTCTGGAATGAAGATTTGGAGGTAATATTAACACCTACAGCTGATCGGTAGGTTTGCTGGATTTGAGGTGTAGCAGTGAACTCCTGCATTCATAAAAGATTACATTCATGACTTTAGGTCAGCACGCTCCTAAAGCACTGGCTGTTTGGAGTTTGAATGAATGGGTTGTTGCATATATAGGGTATGAAGTGAAATTTAATTCAATATGTCCCCATGGGATGGTGGAGTTTCACTGTGTCCAATGATCAGCACTCAGAAGATAATATGGCTTGTTGCAGTGTGGCAAATGCACTTGTGTTTAAACTGCATGGCAGGGCTGTGTATTCATGGTAATGTTCGAGATAGCATTAACATACTACATAACACAAACAGGATGAACAGTCTGGTTCTGGAAGTAAAAATCCCATTCATTTGTCCATAGTTGTTAAAGGGATAGTTCACCCAAAAATGAAAATTATCCTAGGTGTGTATGACTTTCTTTCTTCACCTGAACACATTTTAAGTGAAATAGAAAAATATATTAGCTCAGTAGGTCCTTAAAATGCAAGTGAATGGCAATTTCTCTTTTGAAGCTCCAAAAATCACAGACAGTCAGCATAAAAGTTATCCATATGACACCAGCTGTTGAATTAATGTCTTCTAAAATGCCACGATCGCTTTTGCTGTGGAAAAAAGATCAGTATTTAAGTACTTTTAAACTCTAAATCATTGCTTCCGTAAGCTCCACGAGAGGGTGGAGATCACGCGGTCTCTCGCGTGACGTATTCGCATTGCCATGATACAGAGGTAATCTGATGTTCTCCACTCTGTTGAGACATCCAGGATAAGCACACAAACGCACCATTGTGAGTAAAGAATCAGATCAATACAGATCTAAACCAAAACCAAGCTACTGTACATAGTTCTGTACATACCTCCTCCTCACTTGTAAACAGCGCTGCTCTTCTGGCTGTGATGCACGCACCTCAGTTCTCGCGTGTTTCAAATGTCAATGCGATTACGTCACACGCGCATGCCACTGCAGAACGGAAGCGATGATTTAGAGATTAAAAAAAGTACTTAAATATTTATCTTTTTCACACCAAAAGCGATTGTGTCGCTTTAGAGGTCATTCGTTTAACAGCTGGTGTCGTATGGATGACGTTTATGCTGACTGTCTGTGATTTTTGGAACTTCAAAAGAGAAATCTCCATTCACTTGCATTTTAAGGACCTACTGAGCTGAGATATTTTAATATTTTTCTTCGAATGTGTTCTGGTGAAGAAAGAAAGTCATGCACACCTGGGATATCATGAGGCTGAGTAAATAATGAGAACATTTTCATTTTTGGGTGAACTATCCCTTAAATCAGTGGTATATGCTTCTGCTTAAACCATCAGTCCACGTTATTTCAACTTCGTCATGTTTAATAGCGGTATTTGTGCTGAAGAATTATGCAACCAAAACAGCAGAATTGCTATCAGAACCTCCCTTTTTTTTTACTCATTGTTTGCCATCTGACTGCCAAAAGACAAATTGGATCAAAATGGAAATAAACATCAGTTTCAAAGAACTGGATGCTGCCTCCTGAATTAAGCTCATGTGACAAATAAGTCGAAAACCGATGTTTCAATCGTTGATCGTGAAATAATGCGTACAGTTTCACTTGCTATTTTTTGAAATACAGTAGGCAGTACAGTGAATACTGTGCAGCATTCAGTAAATGGTAAGCGAGTATTCTATTTCAAACACAGCCCATTTTTAGTACTGGAAATATAAAGGCTGTTTTTATTTCTTCCCTGTTGTGTCACAGGTAATCAAAGTGTACAGTGAAGACAACACCAGTCGTACTGTGGAGGTGCCCACTGAAATCACTGCCCGGGATATCTGCCAGCAGTTTATACTGAAGAATCACTGTATTGATGACCACAGCTGGACTCTGTTTGAGCAGATCCCTCATCTGGGCATCGGTAAGCTCCTCTTTTCTGATTGAATTAGTATATGTATGAGTAGATAAAAATGCATTTTGCTGGTTTGATTAAGCATGGGGGGCAAATGAATGTTATGGATTGAAATGTTGTTGGCTGTAAACAAGGTACAGCTGAATTTGATGCAGTCAGGCACAAAGGGGCCATTGAAAAACTTGGCAGCAGGAATTTAAAACTGATCATCATTTGGACTGGTTTAAGAACTTAGAAGCTGGGCTTAAAGGAATAGGTCATCCAAAAAAATCTGTCATAATTTACTCACCCTCATGTCATTCCAAACCTTTATGACTTGCTTGCTTCTGTGAAACACAAAATGAGATGTTAGGCACAATGTTAAAGACTGACAGTCTCAGTCACCATTCACATTCATTGAAAAAAGATGCAATGAAAGTGAATGGTGACTGAGACTAACATTCTGCCTGAAAAGCATAGATTGTTTTCTGATTTTAACACTTATACATTTATTATCGAGTGGGGTTTAAAAATTCTTGGTAGGTGACACTCCAACAGTAAAGACATTTTGGCAAACTTAACATTTCGACACAAGTAATTCAAGAGACATGTTAAAGTTTGCTATTATAATCTACAGTTTAAAAGAAAATAGATATCAGTAAAAAAATGTATTTATTAATTAATTTTTACATGAATAAAATAATATCTTAATACTTTTAAATGGATGTAATATTTTAATTAATTGTAATAATTTTTAATTATTATTTTATTTTATTATAATTATTTGCATTTTTTTCTTTAAAATCATCCTAGTGGACAAAAACGTTACCTTGTGCAGCCATACAGGAGTGCATTTATCAGCATTGTACAATGGCTTATTCAGTCAGAATGTGCAGTAGAGTTTGAACTATCTGTTTAATAATTTGAGATTTTACTGGCCTCATTTGTTTCCATCTCTGAGCTTCACCGTGCCAGTTCACTGTGGGTTTGACAGATTAATTATTAACACATTTTTCAAAAATGATGCCTTGATAATGAGTGACCTTCAATAATAATGAGAGAGATGCGTGGGAAGCTCATTATTTCACTTTATCATTAAATATTATTGAGCTCCTGCAACCCTAAAAGCATGTTTAATGTCTGCATGGAATGCATCTGTGTAGAAGCAGCCAAGCAGAAGAGTTAGACTCCTGTTATCTTATACTAATTAATTCCCATAGCGTAACTGCAATGAATGGCCAAATATTTTCAGTTTGAAACTGTGTTAACATTGTTTGCTTTGGTTATGATCTGGTAAGCTAAGTGATCTTGTTCTGGATGTCCACATACCTTTGGCCACGTAGTGTATCGGAAGATAGATGTATTGAATATTATCTCTTGCCAGAGCAAAATAAGGCTGTACGGCTCATTTAATATATGAATGAAGACAGCGCACCTGTGTGAAACTCCTACAATGGTTACCTAGAAGATAAATAGGCTAATGAAAGTGATGTCTTTAACGTCAGGAGGACTAACACCCTGCTTGAATGCAGGCGGACAGATGCTTGTAAATGCTTAGGCATTATTGCGCTGCTGGTTAATGTGTTTAATCGCTGCTTCATAATCGGCATGTGGCTGCAACTCATGAAGAGAGAAGAAATGCTACAAAAATACCGTACTTTCTTTCTTTTACCTGTACTTAAATTCCAGGCAGAGGTTTTATAATGATTTAGTTTAGATTCCACTTTATTGTTATTGTACATAATAAAAGAAATACAGTTAGCATGCAATCAGAAGTGCAAATAGTAACATAGGATATAATGGGAAAGTGCATACTTGCAAATCAGTATAGTGCAGTATATAATTCTATTGAATGGACAGGATAAAATGTACAAAATGCAATATATGGGTGTTTCTTTAATTTTATTCTTGTTAAAAAAAAAAAATTACACTCTCACTTATTTATTTTTGTCTACTGACAATGTCTAACAGTATGTACAGTACATGCTTCACAGGAGATTTATTTTCAGTCATTTTCTTTCTGAAAATCATGACGATTTCCAGCACAGTGTTATTTCCAGCACATCTCCAATTCTGTATTGTGTTACATATAATTCTGTGGTGGAAATGACGCTAATGGAAATAAAGTTTTTATTGTTTCTCAAATAAATAGCCAACAGCATTTTCTTATAGCTAATATTTTATATATCCTAAAAACACACAATTATATAATATATTCTCACTTTTTGCATAATTTGGCAAAATTACATCTTGACTGGAAATGACGCATAGTAAAATATTCTGCTCACAAGTGATATTTACCTGGATTTTCTTTGTGTTCTTCAAGGATCATTTGTCTCAGATTTCATCTTAAGCATGCCTGTCCACTCGGTAAACAAGTACACTAACTTTTGAAATGACTTTCTTTCTTCAGCAGAACACATTTGAAGAAAAATAGAAAAATGTCTTAGCTCAGTAGGTCCTTAAAATGCAAGTGAATGGCGATTTCTCTTTTGAAGCTCCAAAAATCACAGACAGTCAGCATAAATGTCATCCATACCAAACCAGCTGTTAAATGAATGTCTTCTTAAGCGATACAATCATTTTGGTGTGAAAAAATATAAATATTTAAGTACTTTTTAATTATAATACAACATGAGGTTAAGCTGCACAAGAGGGTGGAGATCATGCGGTCTCTCATGTGATGTTTTCACATTGCCATGGAAACAGATGTAATCACATGTTCTCTTCTCATTTGAGACATCAAGGATAAGCACATAAACACACCATTGTGAGTAAAGAAACAGATTAAAACAGATCTAAACCAAAACCAACCAAGCTACTGTACAGCGTTCCTCCTTCTCACTTGTAAACAGCGCTGCTCTTCCGGCTGTGACGCATGTGTCAGTTCTCGCGTGTTTCACACGTGTGTACCGCTGCAGAACAGAAGCATGATTTAGAGTAAAAAAAAGTACTTAAATATTTATCTTTTTCACACCAAAAGTGATCGTGTTGCTTTAGAAGACATTAATTTAACAGCTGGTGCCGTATGGATGACATTTATGCTGACTATCTGTGATTGTTGGAGCTTCAAAAGAGAAATCGCCATTCACTTGCATTTTAAGAACCTACTGAGCTGAGATATTTTTCTATTTTTCTTCAAATGTGTTCTGCAGAAAAAAGAAAGTCATACACCTGGCATATCATGAGGGTGAGTAAATAATGAGATCATTTTCATTTTTGGGTGGACTATCCCTTTAAATGTTACATGTAGTCACAAATTGAATATGAGGTCATAGGATGCTCTTAAATATGGAAGATTATTCATGAGTGTCTAGTAATCTGACATTTCTATGTGATTTCCAGAGAGAACTATTGAAGACCATGAGTCAGTTATTGAGGTGCAGTCGAGCTGGGGCATGGACTCAAACGGCTGCCTGCACTTTAGGAAGAATCACGCCAAATACGAGTTCTTCAAAAATCCTCTTGTGAGTGTACGTTTGTGTGTGTGCTGTCCTGATAATGTACAATTAATTCACTTGGAAGCAGAGTTTTAGACAAAAAACTGCAATCGGATCAGTATTTATCTCGTCTGGTTGAGCTGAATTGTAATCTGGTTTTGTTTTGTCATGGTCTTTTGGTCATTGCAGGATTTTTTCCCAGAACACATGGTGTCTATATCGAGTGAAACCAATGGAATCATGAACCACTCACAACTCATTCAGGTGCCTTTTTCATTTGGTGCCGCTATTGCCACAGAAATTACACACTTCACCTGTCAATGGATAAATGACTTGTGCACCATGAATTAGTCAAACTTGAGTTGTCTGATATTTCTCCTGCAGACTTTTCTCAGCTCCAGCTCTTGTCCTGAGATTCACGGGTTCCTTCATGCCAAAGAGCATGGCAGAAAATCATGGAAGAAGTTCTACTTTGTGTTAAGAAGATCAGGATTGTACTTCTCCAACAAGGGCATGTCCAAGGTTGGTACAAATCTGTCAAATAGCATCGAGCGATTTGCAATGCAGGACCTGCTCTTTGGTGTCTCGTTACTTATTTTTCAGCCTGGTCTCATGAAAATAACGTTACCGTGGCAACACTTTTGCAAAACTAAATGACGTGCTTTATTACACGTTTGGCTGCAGTTTCCCATTGAAATGTCCTGCTGGGGGCACCAAAAGCGAGTGAAATGGTGTCATAATCAGACAAGGTTTTGATGGAGGTTTTAATGAGTAGAACATACTTCCCTTAGCTAAAACTGTAACCTAAACCTAACCAATAGTGAAATCAAATAAAATGAGAGTTTTTATTTGTTGTTTTTTGGGGATTTTTCCCCTTTTTCACCCAATTTGGAATGCCCAATTCCCAATGCGCTTTTAAGTCCTCGTGGTCACGCCTCAATCTGGGTGGCGGAGGACGAACCCCAGCTGCCTCTGCGTCTGAGATCGTCAACCCACGCATCTTATCATGTGGCTTGTTGAGCACCAACCACCGTGGTATCCACACTCAACTCACCACGTGCCCCACCGAGAACGAACCACATTATAGCGACCACAAGGAGGTTACCCCATGTGACTCTACCCTCCCTAGCAACCGGGCCAATTTGGTTGCTTAGGAGACCTGGTTGGACTCACTAGGCACACCCTAGGATTTGAACTAGCGAGCTAGTGAACTCCAGAGGTGGTAGCCAGCATCTTTACCACTGAGCTACCCAGGCCCCAAATCAAATGAAAGTTAAACAACACAGACATCCTTTCCCTAAACCAACACCTAAACCTAACCGATAGTGTCCAAAAAGCAAATGCGAGTTTGCAAAGCACATATTCTGAAGCAACCATGTCATTTCGTATAGTTTCTTTGACACTTTCGACTTACGTGTCAGCTTGTGTGCTTGGCTGGGCTCAAGCTTCCATCTTCCAAGTCCAAAGTCCAACACTCTATCATGTGATCTACAGCAGAAGTTAATAACATTGGAATACGTGTGTAAATGTAGGTGGGTCTGTAATGAAAGCGTTAAAATGTGTCATTTTTTTCAAATGATGCATTGGAGTAAAAGTGTTTTTGATATCAAAACATAACGAAAAATACGTGTACATAAAGTCATAATCAGTGGTTGTAGTCGTGATTTGTGAAAGTGAATAAAACACACAGTTGTTGTAGTGCCTCTAGTGTTCATTTCACCAGGAAACTGTGATGAAATGTAGAATTCAGCACATAAAAGCCAGTTTGCAAAAATGTAGTTATAGTAACGTTCATTCTATGACACTAGGTTGTTATTTTTAAAGCATCAGAGGCAAAATTCCCATGCTTTTGTTATGAGAACTATTAGATATGTCCGCTAAACTAACATAACATTAACAGCTATAAAAATAGCTAGTTTTAAACACATCAAATGAGTGTATCTCATTCCATTTTCTTAAGTTGTATACAAATTGTAGAGTTGACTACATTCATCAAGCTCAACCTTTCAACCCCATTACCAAAGTTATTATAATGAAAAAGATCACTATTTGTTTATTTAATTTATGGAGAATATAAGTGTCAGTATGGTCTAGGGGTATCAGTGTGAAAATAAAAATAAATACATTCAAATTGATATTAAAAAATATTTTTTGTGCTGGAACAAAACGACAACAAACATGGTAAAAATGTATGCAATAATCAAGTGGCTTATTATATACAAAGTGAAATGTACAAAGCGAAATGGTAAAAAGTGAATATATATATATATATATATATATATATATATATATATATATATATATATATATATATATATATATATACTGTTTTAAACTGTTATATACTGTTTAAATTCTAAACTGACTAAATAAAATATAAATAAATAAAAAATATTAAATGTATTTTAGAATCAACTACAAACCAACATTTGGTCCCAAATTTGCTTGTACCCATTTAATTATATCATAATTTAGGCTAAATATAAAATCCCATTAATTGCAACTCTGTTACCAATTCTGGCATACTGCATTATAATTTTTTTAAATACATTTTGTTCTTTTAATTTTGGTATTTAGTTACTGTTTATTGCTAGAAAAGAACTAAATCACACAAATCAGGGACTCAAATGTTAGTAACAGGGTTGCAAAAATTGCAAACTGCATATGAAAAGTAAAATCAAACAGCTAATATTTAATTAGTTATATTTAGTTAATTAATTGACTTGTTGAGGATTATAAACATTTTCTGAGGGTTATACACCTCCTTTCACTGTTCATTTGCTGAAGAAGAAAAAAAATACAAAACAAATAAAGTGTTTCAGACCTTATTTTGTAACTGATACAGAGAAAGTGCCAGTTAGTCAGTGAAAACTCTCCACCTTCTGATCTCAGTGCCACTAAGTCTACAGGGATTAGCTGTAATTATTCACAATACCACTTGCTCTTACTTATTAGAAAGTGAACTGCATGTCTAAAATGTGTCTTGAGTTGTGAGATTATGCAGAATTTCTGCAGGTTTATATAACAGGCCAGTAGAAGTTCATTCAACTTCTATCACTGTAACTATTATCAGATGCAGTCTTGTTACTCAATGTGATAGATAGATCTTATAGTGCAGCTTTATGGAGCTTAGCTCAGTCAAACTGGTAGAGCCGGATTTGTGTAACACTCATGCCAAGTGTCGAACCCCTCACAGTCACACAACAGGTGAGCTGTGTACCTGCACTATATTGTGCCATCCAGCTCAGTTCCGTTTCTTTTTTCCTTTTTTGTTGTGTATGAAACAACAGAGCTTTTGTTCAAGATATACTTTAAGAGCGCCTCGCAATCGATTCATGATATGAGGGAGTTTCTTCAACTATGGGCATTCTGGCCCAGATTTTTTAGAAAATAAACTTCCTTAAAACAGACCTTTCATGCACTCACAAGTTTTAAGTTGTCTACTTACCAGCAATGTCTAACAGAGGTCATATATATGCATCACAGAAGAATTCGGTTATTTTTTTCTGAACCAACAAATGTCATTTCCAGCCCATCTCAAATTATGAGTTTCCCTGCTAACATTCTGTGGTGGAAATTACATTGAAAAATATTTGGAATGAAACATCTCGCTAAAGAAAATTTTGTAATTTTTATTTTTCACTTTTTGCATAATTTTACAATTATAATTCAATTGTAAATGGAATGCTATAAAAATGTCTGCTCATAACTGATATTTATCTTTATTTTACTTAGTTTCCTTCTCATTTATCTTATTCCATATCATGCATGCTGGGGGCAGTGGTGGCTCAGCAGTTAAGGCTCTGGGTTACTGATCAGAAGGTCAGGGGTTCAAGATGCCACTGTTGGGCCCTTGAGCAAGGCCCTTGACCCTATCTGCTCCAGGGGCATCGTATCATGGCTAACCCTGCACTCTGACCCCAGCTTAGCTGGGATATGTGAAAAAAAAGAATTTCACTGTATATGTGCAAAAACATATAATGTGTGATAAATAAATATAATAATTATAAATTATTATTATTATGCTCTTCACTGACACTGCTGTCTTCTTGATAAACAAGTACACTAACTACAAATTTTTTTTTTAAATTTTGTAAAAATTTTAGTGGCAAATGTAGTAGTTAGCAGAAATACAGTTTAATTTCCATCACATCTATACAGGTACATTTAATTTAATTGGCATCTCTAATAATGTATTGTGTTTAATAGCATTCCGTGGCAGGAATTACTTGTAAAAATTGTGGAATTCAGTTTTGGAATTGCTATTTTGTCTTGCTAAGGCAAATTTCAAAGCATTCAATGCATCCTAAATACACACAATGAAATAATATATTCACACTTTTTGAATCATTTGACAAAATTACAACCTATTTGTAAACCCAGTAAAAACATTCTGCTCCCATGTGATCTTTAAACTTTATTAGTTTAACTTTGTTGGCAAATGTATTTGTTGTAGGCAAATGTAATGTGCCAGGTGTTTTATTAAAACAAAAAGAAGAAAACTTTTCAAATTCTTTTTATGTATAGATTTTACTGTTTTAGCCTTTCTATATTAAACTATGAAAATTATAAGGATTATAAATAAATAAATATTATACATATATTAAAGTATAAAAATACAAGTTATTACATGTTTAAATGTGCATATTATTAGCAAAACAAAGAGTGAAATAAACAAACCATTTAAATATTTATTGTGTGAAAATAAAAAATAAAAAGACATCAATCCCACAGTTGTGGGAAGTGTACTTAAACAAGTGGACAAGTGAGAGTGAAGAGCATGCTTTGAGATGAAATTTGAGAAAAGTGATGTTTGAAGAAAGTAAATAAAAATCAAGTATTATTTTACTTAATTTTTTATTGAGGGTCAAGTTTGCCAAATTATGCAAAAGTTTGAAAATACCTATTAAAACATAATATAATATATGTGTGTGTGTGTGTGTGTGTGTGTGTGTGTGTGTACACACACTGTTGTTGTACATTGTTAGTAGACAATAAACTAGTAAACAAAAACAAAAAACTTTTTTTTTTTTTTAAATGTCTGCAAAACCAAAAGTGCCCATAGTTGAAGAAACACTCGAGTGTTTTTGTGAGTGTGTGTGTGTGTAAAAGGGGAAAGAGTTCTGCCAGTTTGTGAGCACACACCATAATAGTCTAGCTTATTTGTCTGTTTCTCCGTCACTTTGAAATAAGAGAGGTGAGGCGTATAAAAGTGAGACAAAGCCTGGCTTTGTGTGGGGCTCTTACTTGTCTTTCATTCACTCTCTGTCTGTCTCTCTCTCTTTCTTTTGCCTCGCCTCACTATTGGTGTTCTTGAGATAAAGCTCCTGTCATTGCAACACGTTTTTGTGCAATATCTTGCCAAGGATATGCATATTACACCCTCCCTGTTACTGACCGGGCTGATCTGTTTGGAAGAGAATAGACCAGCACTAGTATCTGTGTGAGCAAGCAGCACTGATTTAAATCCTGGGCTAGAAAATTCTGGAAAAGATCTTAAAATGCATCATATAAGGTTTGAAGCTGAGATATGTTCTTAAGAAAATTCACTTTAAATGCTTTAGTAGCTTTGATAACTAATTAAAATATAGTGCTGAATTATGTGTAAATGAGCTGCACTAACACAGCCCAGAGACACTCTCTGTCTTTCATTGGTCAAACAACCACACAGTCTCGCCCCATAACACATTATATAATCGCCCCATAACACGGCATTAGTTGAGCCAGTATTGCTTTGTTGGGCTTGGGTGCGTTTCCTGTACAACGACGTAACTCACTGCTTAACCAACATAGTACGATGAACCGTTGGAGAAATCAACTAGCTAGTCACGACTGTTTCCCGCACATCTATTAACAATAGAGCTGTTGTTAATGATGTCACGCAGGGAGTGGAGTAATAACTTCTGCGGATATAAAAATATAAAAGCCATTTACACGTACACCAGAAAGCAGTTTAATGGGAGAAAGCTGCTGAAGACACGAAAGCGGCATGCACTGTGAAATGCGACCGATGCATTGCACTGCAATAGTGGGGTTTCCCTCTACATTAGACTTCAGTGTTCCCCTGACGCACTTGAGAACATGCGCACTCTTCAGAAACGTATAAATGCCATTTATGCGTTAACAGAAACACATAAATGCCACATTCTCCAACGGAATCCGTGTGTGATAACGTGCTCTCTCTCAATAGTCTTTAATCCCTTAAACGGCTGCATTCGCGTTCACGCCTTGTGTAAAACCCCGTAATAAGCCATTTTTTAAAATTCAGGTGTTGACAGAATGACAGATATACATGAATGAAAGATATAGAAGCCTCAGCGAAGTGAAATGATGTAAACATAGCAAACTAACAAGGAACTCTGCTTCTAACCACAGGCATAGAGCTGTATGGTTTCAGGAAACACCAAATCGTTGAACTTTGTTTGTAACGATGGAATTTGCGACCATAGTTGGCTATAGATGCTTTTGGGAAATGCACCCCTGGTCGGGATGCTCAAACAAACACAGCAATGTTCTGATAGCACCACAGAGGAACAGGATTTACATTTATATTTTGGGGGAAATCAACCTACAAATGGCTTACTTATACGTAGTTGTTTCTGCATATTAAGCTGGGATAGGAGAAAGTGTTTTTACATAGAAAACATGTACACACTTAACCTAAATAGCAATGAACTTGGTTTTGGAGTTATGTTTAAACGTCGGATCATTCTTATATTTTCTTATCTCAAGAAACCCAGGCACCTGCAGTTCGTTGCAGAGTTCAGCGACAGTGATGTCTACATGTTATTATCCGCAAGAAAAGTTTATGGTGCCCCGACAGACTTTGGCTTCTGTGTGAAGGTAATTCTAGGCAAATACATTAAATCACTTCAGTCTTTTTACCTCCACATGTATTAGGCTCAAGCTCTTTTAATAATTCATACTGAATAATACACAACTGCTGCACTCAAGGTCAGTGTTACCAGAGGGTGGTAGTTGGTTTTATAATATAATGAGCCTAATTAAGTCTCAGATTTATTGTTTAATGTGGGTTCAGTAAAACCGCAATCAAACGATCTGTCTGGCTCCTTATCTTCCATGAACTTTGTAATGCTTCTCCAGAATTACAGACGTCAATCACTGGTCAGATGTATGGGAACTTTGGTGAAAATATCTGTAAAAACATGCTCAGAGAAAACTTCTGGAATCAATGAGAATTTACATTTTTGAGTGAACTATCCCTTCAAGTGTTGATGTCTCTTTTCATATTCAGGCAAGTAAGTCGAATGCTGCACGTGACCTGAAACTGTTGTGTGCAGATGACGAGCAAACAAGGACATGTTGGATTACAGCCATGCGCCTCTTCAAGGTGACAACTATGTCTCTCTCTCTCTCTCTGTAAAGTTTGTCCCCATTATATTCCCTGCATACTGAGTTGCCTACTTAACCCTATAACACTGTATGTATCAAATATGAAACACAACGTTTGACGGCTCCTGTTTCACTCTCTGTTCATGCTGAAAAGCAAAAAAAAACGCGTGGTATTTAAGTTTCACATGTTTATGGCACCACCTAGTGGTTATTTGTGAAAAGTGGTTTCAATGTTTATATCGATCTATTTAAAATGCCGGTGGAAAAATGACTGTTATGTTGGGATAAATGACAGCTTATTTCAACAAAGTAAAAGTGACAGTAATGATTATATTCTTACTGATATTTTAAAATGAGTATTTGCTGAATATAAGCAACTTATCCTTTGTTAATATATATATATATATATATATATATATATATATATATATATATATATATATATATATATATATATATATATATATATATATAATTTTATTGAAAAAGCATATTGAAATTACATGCATCAAATATAAAAATGCTCTGCAGCTACTGCTCACTTCCATGACTGTGAATGATGAAATCGAGTTAATCTCCCTACACTCTCAAACTTCTGATATATATAGCAATACAATCAAAATATGTATTTTCTGTACCTATAGTATAATCAACAACATAAATCAATAGTTTTATATTTCTCAATCATTTTTATTTAGCTTATGTCATTCAAAATACTTCATGAAAGTGTAGTTAATTCCCTCAATTAAATCGGTAAGTACACAATATTGTACCTTTATTTTATTTTTTTGTCTGATTTTCAAATACATCTCGGAGCTGGTTGGTTTGGTTCATGGCTTAGAAATGTTAAGAAATCCATATGGAAAAAAAATGTATGGGAAAAATACTTCCAGAACCAAGATGGCTAAAACAGTGGGCTTGCATTGTTGCACTGGCAGGTGAATTGACAAAAATTACTAGTCTTAAATATTTCTTACCGGCCATGAAACTGCATTTTGCATTATTTTTATTGAAGCATGTATATTTTTGTCTTTCCTTGCATGTGAGTGACAAACAACATACATCAGTGTGTCATTTGTAGTTTCATTTACAAGCTAGTTTCCACTTCTTCGTAAAACTGCACCTGTCACAAAAACATGAACTCATCTTTTTGTTTGTCTGTCCCCAGTATGGCGTGCAGCTTTACCAGAACTTCAGTCAGCCCTATAAGAAAAGTTCTCCAATGGTGAGCAGACACACTCTTTCATCACATTTGTCTGAAACAGTACAACCAGCAAGTGAAGTCCATAATCTGTCATGTATGTTTAGCACATCAGAATGTTTTAGCCACTAATAGAGTCCATGAAAACCATAAACACACATTACAGTCATACAGTGGAAACCAAGCAGCACATCCTTGCCAAGTTTTCCTCTTTCATTAGAAATAATTTTGAAGCTTTAAAAAGCCACAAAAAAAAAAAAAAAAAAAAAAAAAACACACTCAAGGTTCAGTTGAAGGGTCAAGAGATATTTAAGTGCAGTTTTCTCACCGAATCTTAGTGTTGTGGGTAAGTAAACAAGAATTATGTTCATGTGGAGAACATACTGCTGTCTGTTTTTAAATATACCCAACTCTTTCCCAAGCTGACCTTGTCCAAATATTTCATCACAAAAATTAAAAGAAAAAAATCAAAATAGAAACTTTTATTTTGCATTGTGATTTTAATTTGCATTAAGACATTCATGCCATCCATCAAATTGAATTATGTCATTTTTAACCAAATTAAATTAAAACAACTTTTATTAAACTCTTTTATTTTATTTTGTTAAAGATTGTTCTATTCAGTTTGATTACCTGTGTCTGCAGTGGCTCTAAAAAGTTGTCAAAATTGTTTGTCAACCAGTTTCCCTGGTTTTTTTGCTATGGTAGACAGTTCTTTGAAGTTTGGTTAATTTGAAACTTTCAGTTCGGAAAGAATGCACCAAAGTACTATTTAAGGGATAATTGCAAAATATATTTTTTTACAAAATAAACCCCAAAAGGATGCTGAGGGGCCTTGTATATTAATTTTGGAATCTTTCTTTTGCCATAATGACAGGTTTACTGTAGATTATCCCTCATATTAATTGGTTATTTACCAAAGAAATAATAAAATGGGCATGACATAAGGATTTGCATTGAAACTGCGTTATTAATAGGGATGCACTGAGACCACTTTTTATCTTCCGTTCCGATTCCGATATCTGGAATCTCCGATACCGATCCTGACCCGATACCAGTGTTGTTGTTGTTGTTGAATTTTTGTTTTGTTTTTCAAAAGCAGTTTAGAATATCTATTCTTCACTATGTGGAAATAATTAGGGGTACTCTTTTATATGCAGAGAAACACAAACCTTTAACTACACATTATTTCAATATAAATGTGTAGCCTATTAAGAAATACTTTTTCGTTAACAAGTCAATCAGTAATTCCAGTCTAAGTCTTCAGTAGAAAAGAGGTCAGTTTTCTTTGCCCAATGTTTTCAACTTGAATCTGGACTTATAAAGGATTCAGATCACTTTTTTGTTAAATTTAGTTGTAAGATATTAGTCCACTTTTCATTCACAGTTATTTTTTGGCACCCAGTGAACTTAAATATTGTTATAATTTGTAAACAAATAATAATAATAATTAAAGCTGCAAGGAGCGATGAATGGGCTCTCACACCCTGGTGCACGTTGGGGCTGCTGTGCCAGGGGATTGTCACTCCAATTTTTTTTTTTTTTAGCATTTTTTAGCACTTAAATGTTGTTAAGAGTGTATCACAGTGTAAAACATGTCATTTCCTGTTTCCAGTAGGTGGCGCTATGACTATAACTGAATATTGGCATATAGAAGTGTTCAGGCCAGGACTCTTATAAAACATGTAAAGTTTGGAGCAGATTGGACATTTCATGTTTGAGTTATAACATCTTCCTGTTTCATGGCAAAACATCGAATTTTGTCAGGATGCCACAGTTCAAAGAAAACTCAAAAGCTTTGCAATTTAGAATCGCCAAGGCTGACCGAATATGATGTTGATCTGATTTAATCTCTAGGAGGAGTTCGTTAAAGTACAAGGCATGGAAATGGCAAAAACTGAGCAAAAATTGAATAGAAAAATCACAATGGCTGACTTCCTGTTGGGTTTAGGATATGGTTCTAAGAGACTTTTTTGTACGTGTTGACATGTTACATATGCCTACCGATTTTCTTACGTGTAGGTGAAACGTGGCGTGAGGGCTGCTTCGTTGAAATTTTGTAGGTGGCGCTATCGACCCATTTTTCCACAATTAATTCTAAAACCTGTATCAGATGTACATTTTCCCCACTTTTGAGATGTGTGCAAAGTTTCATGAGTTTTTGAGCATGTTTAGGCCTCAAAAATGTGACTCGTTTCATACAGAACTTTGTCAGGCCGCCACGGACGCCCTTCAACGAAAACTCAAAAGTACTACAAAGTTTTGTGAGTTTTTGAGTATGTTTAGGCCCTCAAAAATACCAGGATGGTTAATCTAATTGAAGATTAGAATCTAATTGAGATAATCTGTGAATTCAGAGGCAGATTTTATTTGCTCAATCTCTAAAACGGAGCATTTTGCAAGGAATTTTGAGATTCTTAGAAATTAACACTGGGTACTTTGTTCAAAATGCCTCTTAAGCATTTTGAGTTCTGGGGGCTCATGGCTGTGCCAGTTTTTAAGAGCACAATCACTTATCCCAACAAAAGAAGCAGTTCCTTTTGCACAGTGATCCCTATAGCAAAAGAACCAGTGAATGTGACATCTTAAAGGTCTTTAATCTGAGCCATGTGTTCCTGCCCATACAAGCACTTACAAGAATATGACAGCATAATTCCACCAAAACAAAACCGCCTTAACTCATTCTGCATCAACTGTCACTTTGTGTTTGTGGAACAAAGTTAATGAAAGTTATTCCATATGCTTAGAGGGTTAATCTTATGAAACCTGTCAAGAACATGTTCCACTCATATTTCACACCTAAAGAAAATAAATAATACATTTTATTTTGCTCAAAGAAAATAAACCTATTAGGACCATTCAACTTTTTGGCATTGTGATATAATTTTCATGACAATTTTACCACATTTACTACCAAAATTCTCATTAGAACAATGCAAATAAGACTTTATTCTCATTATTACTGTAATGCAAAATTAAATTGTAATTAAATTGCAGCCTGGTCTCATGAAATTTACGTGAACATGACAACATTTTTTGAAATTCAAAATTTGCGTGCTGTATAACACGTTTGGCTGCAGGTTTCCAGTTAAATGTCCAGTTGGGGGTGACAAAAGCAAGTAAAATGGTGTCGTATTCAGACGAGGTTTAAAGGTGAATTTTAGATTTTTTTTTTTTTTAAACATACCTAACTTAAAACTTTTCCCTGAACCTAACCAATAGTGTTTTAAAATATAAATGAGATGTTTAAAAAACACATCCTTACCAAATCAACCCCTAAACTTAACCATTAGTGTTTTAAAATGCAGAAGTGAAATGAAAAAGCACATTTTCTGAATCAACCACCTCATTTCGTGCTGCTTCTATGACTCTGTCGTGTCACTTGTCAGCTTGAGTTCATGGCTGGACGTGAACCGCAGTCCTCCTACTCTAAGTCCAACGCCCTATCAGGTGAGCTACCGTGCAAGCTATCCATGTTGGAATAAGTGTATATACTGTATGTAGGTGAGTCTGTAATAAAAGCATTAAAATGTATTGTTTTTCAAAAGATGTGTTAGAGAGAAACTCAGAAACTGAGAGAGATCGCTTCTGGGATTACCCTTTTTGTTGCAGCTCTCGTCAGAAGTAACATCGCTTCAAAATTGGCAAGATGTAAGTTTATGCACTTTTCAGCAGCAGCGAGTGTTGCCATTTGTGTATATTACTTCTCCGATGTAAACCTTAACAACTGTTTTCAACCCCACTGAGATGCAGGTGTGCACTGTCATGACAGCTCTGTTTTTCGCTTGCGAGTGTGTGCGTAATGCGTATGATGAATGTGTGTAAACGTGTGTGTGAGAGAGAGCTTAAGAGAGGGGGAGGACGAGGATGTTTCCCACAGATATTTCAGATAATATAGAAACTGTTGTATTAAGTGAATCTAGCTTTGATACAGCTCAAGCCTTCGTTGCTAGTTCAGAAACGTCACTTTAGAACTAGCAACGGAGGATGCGCTGCTTTTCGACATTGGAGTAACAAGGTAGTGCGTGTGTGTGCGTGCACGTGCGTAAGTGTAGGTGAGACGAGGAGCGCGAGGGTGCTTTTCAACCGAAATTGAAATAAATGTAGGATATTAAAGACATTGTTTGACGTTCTAACCGATTTACTTTAACCAATGTCTTTGTTTATATGGTTATTTTGTTGTGGTAGCATGTACGGTGTGTGTGTGTGTGTGTGTGTGTATGTGTGTGTGTGTGTGTGTGTGTGTGTGGGCGAGACGAGAGCAAAAGAGAGAGAGAAAGAGAGGGAGCCCAAGGACGCATTTCACTCGAAATTGAAATAGATTTAGAATATTTTAGAAATTTTTTGTCATTCCTATCCGATGTACTTAACCAATGTCTTTGTTTTAATTGGTTATTTTGTTGTGGTAGCCTGTAGGGCTCTTTGAAATAACTGAAATAATTTGGTGAAGTGACATGGAACCAAGGATGTAACCACATACTATGACTGTAATAATTAAGTAGTCAACCATCTAAAAACCCCATATCAGTAGACCACTATTATGAATATTGGGGGGGGACATGTCTCCCTCAATGTCTATGGTGGTTATGGCCCTGTATGGAACCGTTATGCGGTCAAAACCTGGAACTACTTCATTGCCGTGCATTTACTTGAAAAATAATTGCACACCTTAGAACGTCCGTCAACCAATCAGAATCGAGCATTCAACAGACACGTGGTATAACTAATGTTAATGAATGGAACCTTATTGTAAACTGTTTCCAATAAAATGTATTTAACATACCTTGTACCTTGCAATGAAGGAGAGATGGAATAATGAAATAATAAATAATAAAAAAATAATATGCATTTTTTTTCCATAACTATATGCAGATTTGTAATTTATTTGATTACTGTTAAAAATTGTATTTATAAAAAAAAATATTTATTGTCTCTGAAAGTCCCCAGAACACAGTTTGTAAACCTCTGATATACACAACCTCAAAGCAAACAGTGATGGACTAAAACCACAAAAGTCTACTAAAAATTGTACTGTAAAAAGTCAAAAATTCTTGTATTATAGTTATAAGAATCCCATTTAAGAATAATGTAAATTAAAAAAAAAAAAATCAAATGTAAAATGTCTGAAGGCATTATGGATAATGAGAATTTGGAGAGCAAAATTGTCATGACAATAATGAAGAAAAGCTGAACGGTCCTAGAATTTATTTTATTTATGCAAAATATAACATTATATAACATTATTTATTTTTTATTTATTTATTTTTAGCTTTTGATTTTTGAGCGACCTGGACATGTTTTTGTGACATTCACCATAGTTTATTTGTGTGTGTGTGTGTGTGTGTGTGTGTATGTGTGTGTGTGTGTGTGTGTGTGTTTGCAGAGAAGGGTTTCTGAGAACTCTCTGGTGGCGATGGATTTCTCAGGGCATGAGACTCGGGTGATTGAGAACCCATCAGAGGCGTTATCAGTGGCTGTGGAAGAAGGCCTGTCCTGGAGGGTAATGTCCTCTTACACAACACAGACTAGATTCTGACAGTTATGTGCAAATTGTTACATTTGTGTATATGTGAGCAGTATTGTGTAATATGTATGTTTTTTCTTGTTCTCCAGAGGAAAAGCTATCACAGACTGAGTTCACACGGCAGTCCATCTACATCTCTGAGCTCCATGTGTAACATAGGTACACACACACACACACACACATGCATGCATGCACACACATGCAAACATTGTTGAGGAAGTTACTTTAAGAACAGTAGCTTGTCAAGCTATAAGCTACTCATAATTTAAAGCAGTTACTACAGTCAAACTACTCTTTGAAAAAAAAAAAAGTAGTTAGCTACATTACAATTACAGTACTAACAAAAAATAACTAACTACTGTACATTGCAGCTATGTAGAGGGGCAGTGTCTATTTAAATATATTGATCAGATGATATAATCTTTTTTTGCAAACAAAGAAGTTATTTTATTTACTACTCATCATATTTATTGTTTATCATTGATTGTATTTATCTGGCACAAACAATGAAAATCTCAATTAGAGTGACAGTATTAAACTTAAAAAGATAAATGTACACTTAATACAAATAATAAACCTAAAAACACTCAAATGTAAATAACTGAGTCAAAAACATAGAGACAAACAGGAGTATTTCATGCAGTATTTCGCTAGAAAACAAGATGTAAATTGTGCAGGGACTGGTTGTAAAGATGTGTGCGTATTACAATGTGATTTAAAAGAAAAAAACAGCAGTTCGTTTTTAACTACTTACTCCACAACACTGCTGCCAACACTGTTCAATTATCCTGTCATTCCATTAAATCCTCCCTCTTTCTTTTTTTATTTTTTTTTATTGCAACATAAAACAAGAATCATATACAATATTATTTTTGACAGACATTACAGAAGAGACAAACAAGAAGTAAGAAAATCAAAAGTAAACACAAAATAAATAAAATTGAGAATAAAGGGGGAAAAAAGGAATTCACAGCCTATTATTAAGTCTAACAAACTATTATGCATGAAATTAGTTATAGTCTTAAAAAGGAAAATAAATAAGCAAACAAAAATGAGAAAAATGAGGAGAAAAATATATAAAGAAATACAAAGTAATGAGAGAAAAGAGGGAGAATAATATAATAATAATAATAATAAAGAAAAGAAAAGAAACGAGAGAGCAGAGAGAGAGAGAGAGAGAGAGAGAGAGAGAGAGAGAGAGAGAGAGAGAAGCAGTATAATTCTGTACTGTTTTGAAAAATAGTTGAAAAACAGGGAATCTACCTGTCGTGATCCTGAGGTATGTGTCTCATCTCAGCCAGCCTGTTCTTGTTGTTCCTGGTCCACAGACCTGTTGGTAATGTGATCTTGTGATTCTCTCTCTTTCTCATCTCAAAAAAAAAAAATAAAAATAAAATAATAATGATAATAATAATTACATTTAAAAGGGATGATTATTGAAATATATAAATATGATAATGATAATAATTACAATGATACCACTAATAATAGTAGTAATAATAATAAAGAATCACAGAAAAATACGTATGAAATGTGGGGTATTAGATGCAGAAAAAAAGGTTAAAAAATCGTAGGTTAAATAGTATTAAGAAATACAGGACAGCATAGTAAAAGAACAAAATGGAAGATGGTTGCATTAATGGGGCAGAAAAGTAGGTTATATACAATGTAATGTCATATAACGTAATGTAATGCAATGCAATATAATAAAATATAAAATACAACATTATAGTATTGTGCTATATCATTTCCAATACTCAATATAAAATATATATACTGTGTACAAACATTCATACATATAGTTATAACTTTATATGAATATACATTTGTTTATGTAGATGTGTACAGTCTAGTACAAATGTGCACATACATGTGGTGTCATGTTTTATAAATATACGTGGGCATTGCAGGGAGTTAATTCATCAATCATGATGTGTTAATGTTTAGAATCCTTTCCATTTAGCAATGGAGCTAAATAGTTGTTTATATCTATGTAAGTTTGTTTGAATACTGCTGCCTGTTTCTTTTTGTTAGTATGGTCTGTTAATAATTGTGTAATGGATATTTTATTTTTATTTTTCCAGTTGATCATAATTGTTTTATTGGCAAAGACAATCCTCCTCCTTTCTTAGAGTCTTTCTATCTGTCTGCTTGAATATGTGATTTTCTTCTCCAGCGATCCATGTGGCTCAGCCGTGGTTTCACAGCAAACTCTCTCGAGATGAAGCTCAGAAATTAATCAGTCAACAAGGCCTCATCGATGGGTACGTTCATTTGAAACTGTAATAATGCATGTGAAAGACCCCTGTTCGTTAGGGAAGGAGGAGGCAGGAGATGAGCACCTATCCAAATGTACAACATTTATTTTCACACTTTTCAACACACACACACAGCTTCATTGCGTCTCTCTCTCTCTCTCTCTGTGTGTCTCTCTCAACTGTAGCTCTGCTTGCAGCTTTATCCCTCGCCCACCAACACCGCAATCATTAAGAGCTGGGCGAGATCATTTTCCCCAGGTGTCCATCCCGGCCTCGCTCCGCACCGTCGTCGCTCGGCCCCGCCCTGCTCGCCACATACCCCCATTGCCCTACTCAGGCCAGGGAGCTCTCTGGCCTGTGCCTTACCCTCCATACCCACCCCCTAGGAGTGGCTCCTCCGCCTCCTGGCGAACTGCTCCAGTACCACCAGATTGTGTATCCTCGGCGTCGTGTTCTTGAGCCAGCAGCGAGGTCTCCAGGACAGCGTGGTCCTCCTCCAAAGTCCTGGGTTTTGGCACCACTGTGAAAGACCTTTGCTCATTCGGGAAGGATTTGGCGGGAGCCGAGTGCACATCCAAACGTATGACATTTATTTTCACACTTTTAAATACACACACAAACACACACACACACACTTTATTGCGTCTCTCTCTCTCTCTCTGTGTCTCGCTTGACTGCAGCTCTGCTTGTTGCTTTATCCCTCACCCGCCAACACCGCAATTATAAAGAGCTGGGTGAGATAATTCTCCCCAGGTGTCCATCCCGGCCTCGCTCCACACCATCGTCACTCGGCCCCGCCCAGCCCCACCCCACTCGCCACAATGCAGTTTATGATAATTCATTTTTCTTTTGTCTCAAGAAATATATATATTATTATATTGTAGAGCCTTGAGTTTGTGTGCGTGTGAAGCTGTACCTTTGCGCTGTAAAGCAAATTATTTTTGAGTTGATTAAAAGATATTCCTGTGTTGGAATCGCTGTCTTCCGCTTCCTCGTTTGGATCCAAATAATAATAGTCGTCTTCGCCACTGGAGGAAGTGTTCCGATTCCTCGCCAGCATCCACCAGGCTCAAAACCAGGCCCTCATGGATCTGCGGGCGGAGCAGCAACAGCACTTCAAGGCGCTCCTTCGAGAACAAGAAGAGGACCGATGGGCGCTGCGGAGCTTGGTAGCTGCGAACCCCCATGTGACGCTGGTGAAGATGGGGGCACAAGATGACCCGGAGGCCTTTCTGGAGCTCTTCGAGTGCACGTCCCAAGCTCTGAAATGGCCGCAGGCGTAATGGACAGTCCACCTCCTACCACTGCTGACCGGAGAGGCCCAACTCGCTGCCCAACAACTCCCGGTCGACAACCTCCTGAGGTATCCTGAGCTGAAGAAAGCCATCCTGCAGCGGGTCGGCTGCAGTCCTGAAGAGCATCGCCAGCAGTTCCAATCCCTGACGCTGAGCAAAGTCGGCCACCCGTTTGCCTTCGCTCAACAGCTCTGTGACGCCTGCTGGCGGTGGGTGTTGGCTGAGGATCCTAGTGACGTCGGGGATTTCATCGATCTCGTAGTACTGGAACAATTCCTCTCCCAAATACCGAAAGGAACTGCGGAGTGGGTCCAGTGCCACCGACAGGCGTCGCTGGATGAAGCAGTGCAGTTGGCAGAGGACCATTTAGTGGCATGCCCGGGGGGGCGGCGGCCCTGTTCTCTCTCTCTCTGTGGTCCCGCTCCCTCTGATAGCTGCCGCCACTGGTGTGGGATGAGGTTCGGGCCAGTCTGTTGGAGTTGCGGGGATCTGAGACACGTCCGCGAACAGTGCTCGGTGATGGAGGTGGGGGCGTTGATTTTGGTTCCCAACACTCCACAGGCCGCCCCCGATCGAGTCGGGACGTACCAAATACCCTTGAGTATTGGGGTGGGGGGGGGGGGGGGTGTACATACCAAGCCTTGATGGATTCAGGTTGTAACCAAACCTCCAATTATCAATGCTTGGTTCAAAATGTGGCATTGGATAGAATAATAGGGTGAAGGTGAGGTGTGTGCACGGGGATATTTATGATTATCCTGCAGTGACCGTCACTATTCTATTTTGGGGTCAAAAACATAACATTAAGGCTGTGGTTAGTTCCCGCCTCACCCATCCACTAATTTTGGGTACTAATTGGCCGGCTTTTCCCAAATTGTTAAAGGGATTGTGTGTGGATGGGTCCTGTAATACAGTGGGAAGGTGTGGGGTGTGCAATGTGCTGATGGGGGAGGCGGAGCCAGGGTCGTCTACGTCAGCTCCGTGTCAGGATGATGTAAAGGAGGAAGCCTCGGCTTCCCCAGCCCTTAGGGGAATTCGGCTGGGGATTTCCCTCTGGAGCAGACGCAAGAGGAGACTCTTAAGCACGTGTTTGACCAAGTGAAAGTCATTGATGTTCAGCACCTTCAGCTGTGCATTGCATTTACGATCGGTTGTATTGAGTGATGCAGGACGCTCAGTCAAAAGAAGATACAGCCCAGTTGTTGGTACCAAGGAGCCGTCGGGATATGTTGTTCGAGGAGGCTCATCATAGTCCGATGGCAGGTCACTTGGGACACAAAGCCATCTCATGGCCCATTTCTATTGGCCAGGCATTCACAGGGATGTTAGCCGGTGGTGTGCAACATACAACGAATTTCAGCTGGTGAATCCTCTGGCCTCTCCAAAAGCGCCATTGCGCCCTCTTCTGTTGATCGAGATTCCCTTTGATCGACAGAGTTGGCGTGGACCTCGTCGGGCCATTAGAACGGTCAGCACACGGGCATCACTTTGTGTTGGTTCTGGTGGACTACGCATGCATTACCCAGACGCAGTGCCTCTTCGCAACATCTCAGCACATAGTGGTGCGGAGGCACTCTTCAGAATAATCTCCCGAGTGGGGATTCCTAAAGAAATCCTCACTGATCAGGGCACTACTTTCATGTCACGTACACTATGCGAGCTGTACGAATTATTGGGAATGAAATCGATTCGGACAAGCGTGTACCATCCACAAACGGACGTCTTGGTTCGAACAATTTAATAAGACCTTAAAAAATATGATTCGTAAGTTTCCATCTTCACAGTGAGTGTCGGGGGAGATAAAAGATGGCCCTGTCCACCGAAATAGGGAGAGAGAGCCCAGCTGAGAAGCTGCATGTGTGTTGGCCGCTGCCGTTGATCTTTTATATTGTAGTGCCTTGAATTTGTGTGCATGTGAAGCTGTACCATTGTGTTGTAAATCGAACAAGTTTTGAGTTGATTAATAGACATTCCTGTGTTGGAATCGCCATCTCCTGCTTCCTCCTTTTGATCAAAATATGAACATCTGTTACTAATACACACACACACACACACACACACACCACACACACACACACAGACACACAAATGGTCTTAAGGATTTAAGAAAAATGAACTGCAACATCATAAACATAAACTAAAGAAAACATTTTTTGTGTTGTTTTTTAATCTAAACATCCATAAAACAAACAAAAAAATTACATGAAAAGCAAAACTGTGTAAGATAATAAGACAAATAAGATATAGATTTTTTTTTTTCAAATTGTAGTTCCAAGTACAATTTTGCAGTGAGTGTGTTTCTATCTTCCCAGGGTTTTTCTTGTAAGGGACAGTCAAAGTAACCCGAGGACGTTTGTTCTGTCACTTTGCCACATGCAGAAAATCAAACACTTTCAAATCGTTCCAGTAAGTATGAACCATCAAAACTGAACTGTTATTGATTAGCAATGTTATTCATTTGGACATCTATCTGACCTGTGACCTCAATCTGGGTTTACTTCGTCAGGTTGAAGATAACGGCGAGCTCTTCTACAGTCTGGATGATGGAAACACGCGGTTTACTGACCTGCTGCAACTAGTGGAGTTTTACCAGGTAAACAGAGGCGTTCTGCCCTGCAAGCTGAGACATCACTGTGCACGAATCACCCTCTGAACCACAGCACGCCCTAGTGGCTCCTACAGGTCCCTGCAATGCACCATGCACTTGCACTTGTCTGTAACACGCAGAGCATATTTTGGACATCAGTTCGTGCCTTGGACAGGAAACCAGTAAAGTTTAGCTGACCACATTAAGGCCTGAACCTATAGACTTCAGCTGTGGATGTCTGCTAATTTACGGACGATTTATGAAAGACTGGTGCTGTCCGTAGGAAGTGGTTCGATTCTTGTGTTACTGAAGAGAGGTTTGAAGACCCTAATATCACAGAGGGCTAAACGTTTTGTGGTGCAAACCCACTTTAATGTAGAATGGAATGTACAACGTAGATTTTGCAGCTACTATATCCTGGTACAAACTCTCTCTTTGTGGACGAATCGGAACCACCTCATTAAGCCATCAATCAAAGCTAATTTTTTTAATGGTAGACTGTGCGGGTTTCTGTACGGTGTAAACACTCGAAAAGTCATGGTCTAGCCATAATCTGAACACAAAATAAGCTAAAATTTGCTGTTTTCCAGGAGTAATATTTCTGGAGGACCTGGCAACCCTCCGTTTTTGTGTTTACGGGGTGAAAATGTTTCTTGTATTATTGTATTCTTTCAATCATGTGTCGAAAAAATTCAGGTATTTTGTAAACAACACAAGACTGTTTGTTATAAGAAATGTTCACTTGCTGAAGAGAATCTATATCTGCGCATACTGTAGATGTCGATTGTTGTGGGCGAAAATTCATTCAACGCACAAACGACCACTTGCAGCCTGATATTATGAAAATTACGCAACTGTGGCGACATTTTTGCTAAATGATTTTTACGCAGTTCTTTACACGTATCGCAGCAGTTCTGAGGTGAAATGTCCACTGTGTGGTGCTAAAAGCGACTTAAATGTTCTCCCAGATGAGGTTTTTAAAGTTAAAGTTAATGCTCTATTTAGGTTTAAATAATAATAATAATAATAATAATAATAATAATAATAATAATAAAAACGAACTCCCTACCCTAAACCTTAAACCCAAACCTATGATAATTTCATAAAAAGCTAATTTGAGATGAAAAACACAATTGCTAATGAAACCACATCATTTTGAGATGCTTCTATAACACTTTCAGCTCACTTGTCAACTCGCGTGCTCTTCAGGACTTGTACTCTGCTCCTTTACATCGCAAGTGCAATGCTCTATCAGTTGAGCTACCGTGCAGTTTGATCACACTTGAACAAGCTTGTAAATGTAGTTGATTATGTAATATAAATGTTAAAATGAGTCACGCACTATAGTAAAAGTGTTTAGATGTCATTAGATAGCATTGTGTGAGGAACAGGGCGAAAAGTAAGTGTTTATGAACTGATAATCTGCCGTTTTACTCGTGATTTGTGCGAAAGTGAATCAAAGTCAGCGTTATTTTAGCGCCTCTAGTGTTCATTTCACCAGGAAACTACTGCGATGCGTACATGCATTTTTACATGCGATGAGCCATGTAAAAATCGTTTTGCAAAAGTGTAGTTGTAGTAATGTGATTCTATAAGACCAGGTTAAATACTTGACATAAGCCTCTGATGTACCACACTGTGGAATGTATCTTTTTCTCCCAATGACATCAACATGCATGTCCCTGCAATGATTTGTGCGGTTTACATTTAAGAGCAAAAATTGTGTCACTTATTAATGATCTCGCAATTGCTATTAATTTAATCTATAGACACAAGGCAGAATTCTGGGAAAACAGTGTTGCACACCTGAATTGTTTTGTTTTTAGTAGTGCAACGATCAAAACTGTTGCTAATATGTGCTGCAAGGGCAGTTCAGGATACACACATGCATAACCAATGTTCTTTATTGAATAGCCAATGTAACGGTACAATAATAAATAAATATACTAAAGCATTTATAGAACAAATTAATAGATAGCCAGAATAAACATCTTCTGCATTAAGGCACTTACCATGAATAGGGTGCAATATGGTGTCCCATTTCTCTTTTTAAAGCATAATAAGACACAAACGTAATTTTTATTTATTTTTCATTTTTTTGTGAGAACTGTTAGATATGCTAGACAGAGGGATTATTATCTAACAACCCCCGTCCCACCCCACAATTTTACACAAATGTAATTCTGACTCCAAGTTTTATTCCAATATTTTATTTATTTATTTTATTGGAAAGATTATTTTGTTATTTTGTTTCTTTAATTTATGGGAAATATATATATTTTTTTATTATTATTATTATTTTTACTATAAATAAACATTTCGGCCCCAAAATAAGTATTTATTAAAAGTATTTACCAGTGTCTAGGTAACAGGTCAGCCAAAATTGCAAACTTTATAGATATTGATTTGAAAATAAAGAACGTATATTCGTTTTATCTTCTGAGGGTTGACGGTTAACATCTCCTGAAGGTTACACATCTTGAAAAACAAGAAATAGCTTCATTTTCAAGCATTTCAGACTCTTATTTTGTACCTTATCCGTGGAAAGTGCCCTATGAGAAATGCACATTTATCAGTGTCATCCAAATGACTGTCACGATGTGTTTTTGTTGAAAAGCAAGAAATGTTTCTCTTATCTTTTCTGTGTATATTTCTTGTAGAATGACTAAAAATGTACACAATATCATCAGAGTGTTTTACGGCTGTGTATTAAAACAAAAAAGAGAAGCAAAAAGCATTTGAAACACTTTCAAATAGCCAAGGTCATAACTGCACTGTAGTTGGAACACTGGTAACTTTCCTTTTCAATTGTTGATGCTTATCATATGTAATGCGATTTCTGTTTCTCTGACTGTTTTATTTTATTTTTTAAATGAAATGTAGGTCTGTTATTGCTGTCATATTCCCTCTAGTCAGACATAACCCATATGTTTCTACAGCTGTCTGAATGTCGGAGTGTATGTGAACCACACATTTGACTGTGATTACATAATCTATGCTATATAAACATGCTCTCTCCACAAATTTCTACATCCTTTCCACTATACAGGTCAGTCTCATATAACAGAACATGTCCAGGTAATATTTCACCCCAAAATCAAGAGAAATTGCATTAGAAATTATATTTTACTTAAAGCCAATTAAGGTAATAATTTTAATTTTGAACTGAAAATTAATCCTCGTTACCATAATATGACAAATCACATTGCTGTAATTTGAAAAATAATGATATATATATATATATATATATATATATATATATATATATATATATATATATATATATATATATATTTTTTTTTTTGTTTTATAAAAACTTTGTGAAGTATTTTTGTACTGCCTTAATTTTTTTTTTTTTTTTTTTTTTACTGTATTACTAGAAGTGACAATCTAATGGAATTTAATATTGAGAATAATGAGATTTACAATTAAAATCAAAAATAAATAAATAAAGTGCTTAAATGTCATGAAAATTACATCTAACAAAGGGAGTGAAATCAAATTAAAGGCTTAATTTTCATTATGTAAAATAGAATTTATTGTTATTTTCTTTTGATTTTGGGGTGAAATATGACCTGAACATGTTTTTGGCAGGTTTAATGAGATTCGCCCATACAGATGGTTTAATACACTGATCAGTTCTCTGATTGTATCACAGAAAACAGCATTATGCTGCAGAATGTTGTGACCCATCCATAGTTAAATTTCATGCATATCTACTTCAGATAGTACAATCAAAAGCCCATATCTGATCAAATGACTTACTTTATCCTGAAAAACAGACTGTTTAATGTCAGTTCCTTTTTACATTCACTGCAATTTTCATCCTCATTTTTTCTTACTGAATATAACATTTTATTTTTATTTTTTTACTTCAGTACTCACTCTCTCCTTTTATTTCCTGTATGTTAAATGACACTGACAGAAAATAAACTTGAAGTACCTTGTTCCATCCAAAAAGAATCTCATATTTTTTATTATTTTTTTTTTTTTTTTTTTTTTTTTGGTATAGGCTTAGTGTTATTTATCCAAGTCTGTTTTATGCTAAAGAACTGTGTTGTCAAATACAACATAATCCTCTGTGTAATGCAGCAAAGCCACCATATACATAATAATAATAATAATAATAATAATAATAATAATAATAATAGTGGTGATGATGAATGAATGAATCAAAAAATGCATCCTCCATCAGTGTATTGGAAAAACCTGCAATACACATCTTTGGCCACCAGAAGGCAGTAAATGATCGTTTAATCTGTTCTACGGACGCCAGTGAAGACACATGTGAAGCGTTCCAGTTTGGCATGAATGTGACTATTTGTTATCCAATGGGTTATCTTTTCCCTAAAAGAAGGGGTTTCTGCTTCTAGAAGGTGATAATTTATTTTAAGCACTCTTTTAATCTCTACTTAGAGATTCATAATGGAAATGGTGGAAAGAGAGAATTTATGAAATTATAATTTTTTTCAGAAATAAATAAATTAAAAAGCTTGCTAGTGAGCAAGAATGGGGAGAAAAGAATGTGTAGTTTCATGCCAGTACAGTACAACTACATGGTTTCTCTGATAGTGATGCGTTGGGCACCATGTGAAAATATCTTCAAGCCCATGTACCATTCATACCATAACATATTTCTAGTTGTGGAAAGAGTACTGAAAATATTTACTTAACATAAAGATTTGCTACTGAAGAAACAGTCCACTTGAGCACAAGAAGTACTGAAAAATAAAATATGACTCAAGTAACAGTACGTAGTTTGCTTAAAAACTACTCAAGTAATTACTTTACAAAATACTTTTATGCAAATGATGTTATATATAGTACACTGACATTAATAAGTTTTAGAACATGAAGACATTTTTGTTTTTGAAAGAAAGTGATGCTTCTGTTCACCAAGGATGCATTAAATTGATTAGAAATACTGCCAAATCATTAGTAGTTTTGCCAATTATTATTATTACTGTTTGAAATAAGTGCTTTATATTTTTATTTATTTTAAAAATACATTTTTACCCATGATGGCCAAGCCCCATTTTTACTCCAGTCCACTAAGAATATGCTGTGTCTCCTAATCCTTAAGAAATCATTCTAATGAGCTAATTTGGTATTCAGTATTTTGTTCTTATTATTAAAACAGTTGAACGGTGCTGAGGTGTTGTGCACACTTGCAAGTCAAATATTGGTGTTGAAAATATTATTGTTGTTTTTTGAGAGAGAGAGAGAGAGAGAGATTCAGGATATTCCATGTGCTGTTTTGAGAGAAGAAATCAAAATTGATCTAACCAGGACAGGGAGGAAGGTGGATGGCCCAGATGCACATAAAAATAACAAACATGTAGATCAGAGTCTCTAGTTTGAGAAACGGGTCCTAAACAAGTAGCTTCAATGAGAAATTAATGCCAAACACTTGCATTGCTGCAAGTAGAGGATTATTGAACAGCAAGTTTGAAGAATACAGCCTTTATTTAAATAGAAATAATCATTTGAAACATCATAAATGTCTTTACTGTAATTCTTGATGAAGTTAGTGCATCTTTGGTGAACAGAAGCATAATTTTCTTGTGTGTCTTGTTGTTCTAAAACTTTTGAATGGTACTGCATAGCAGCCTATTAATGTACATATAATATTCTATTTTAGTGTGTTTTTTATGAATACAGTGTCTTTTAAAATTCACCCTCATTCATCTGCAGAATTTTCTTAGTAGAATATCTCAGCTCTGTAGGTTAAAATGCAAGTGAATGGTGGCCAAAACTTTGAAGCACCACAAAGCAAATAAAGGCAGCATAAAAACAATCCATATAACTCCAGTGGTTTAATTAATGTCTTCAGAAGCAATATGATTGGTGTGAGTGAGAAACAGATTAATATTTAAGTCCTTTTTTTACTATAAATCTCCACCTTTTACCAGCTCCAACGAGTATATGGCGATAAGCACTAAGAATGTGAAACGCCAAAAACCAAAATAAGAAGAATGTTTAAGTGAAAGTGGAGATTTTTTTTGTAAAAAGGACTTAAATATTTATCTGTTTCTCACTCATGCTTTAGTGCACAGCACCTGCCTATCATCACTTTCTGTTCTGGTTGCTGCCGGCATGCTGCACGAGTCCGTTTGTAGCATGCTAGCCTGCTTAGCATTGCTTATTCTTATACGTTCATCGTTTTATCCTTTGCCATTTTACCACGTGCTTCATTTTTTTTTTTTGCTTTTCTACTGTTTCAACAGCATGTATTTTACCACACGCACCCGTTTTCTCTCTTTTTTCTTTTCTTTTTTTTCTCGCTTGTCTTCACATCGTATCTCGACTGTGTGCATTCGTTTTCTTCTCTGTGTTTTATACGGATTATTGCATCAATCTCAAACCACTGCTGATCAGGAACCACATTGAACCACATCGATCTCAAACCCTTTCTGCTCAGGAACAACAACAACAAAATTGTGGTAAGTCATGGCATATGCTCATGTTATTTCTTCCTGCATTGCATGCCACATGTTTACTGTTGCTTCTTCCATCATGTGATAAATGTAAGGAATTAGTCAGGCTGACGGAGAAGGATAATGAGACACGCATCCGAGTGCTAGTGGAGGTCAGTGAGAAAGAGAAGCCGGTAGATACTGTTTCGGATGCAGGTAGTACAGCAAGCAACATACACACTTTGGTTCTGGCTGTAGAGCCCCTGCTGTAGGGCATTTGGGTGACGTCTCGGCAGCATACTCGCTCAGCAAAGCGACACCACTCTACCATTCCTGTTAGGGTTTCCAATCGATTCTCTACTCAGTGATGCACCCACTGAGAATCATGTTGAAAGAGCCCCAGTAATAGGTGATTCTATTGTAAGGATTCTATTGGAGCAGACTGCTCCATGCCATGTCACAAGCAAGCCTTTGCTCCACTGTCCTGGCCCGCCTCTGCTCCACGGTCCTGGCCCGCCTCTGCTCCACGGTCTTGGCCCGCCTCTGCTCCACGGTCTTGGCCCGCCTCTGCTCCACGGTCCTGGCCCGCCTCTGCTCCACGGTCTTGGCCCGCCTCTGCTCCACGGTCCTGGCCCGCCTCTGCTCCACGGTCCAGCGCTTATGCCTGCCACGGCCAACGAGTCAGCACCTACCACAGCCAAGTCAGGATCCTGCCACACCATGTTACCATGTTATGCCATGTAACCACGTCAAGTCGCCACGGCCCCCCCACCCCCAGCTCCCTCTTGAATGCTGTGTTTTTGTTATTTGTTACTAATTCTCAACCAGATGAAAAATACATGGATAGACATGAAATTGTACTTTTAATTCTTTCAAATAAATCACATAAAATCAAATAATTTATTCATAAACTGGCTAAAGAATTTAAGGGGGCTGCATTAAATTAGAAAACATACATTTTGGGGGCCTGGGTAGCTCAGCGAGTAAAGACGCTGACTACCACCCATGGAGTCATGAGTTGGAATCCAGGGCATGCTGAGTGACTCCAGCCAGGTCTCCTAAAAAACCAAATTGGCCCGGTAGCTAGGGAGGGTAGAGTCACATGGGGTAACCTCCTTATGGTCGCTATAATGTGGTTCGCTCTCGGTTGGGCGCATGGTGAGTTGTGCGTGGTTGCCGCGGTGGATGGCGTGAAGCCTCCACACGTGCTATGTCTCCGCGGTAATGCGCTCAACAAGCCACGTGATAAGATGCACGGATTGGCAGTCTCAGATGCGGTGGCAACTGAGATTCATCCTCCGCCAACCGGATTGAGTCACTGCGCCACCACGAGGACTTAAAGCGCATTGGGACTTTGGCATTCCAAATTGGGGTGAAAAAGGGGAGAAAAAAAATATAGAAAACATATATTTTAACATTAGACGTTAAATTTCTATTTTAAATTCACTATTGTTTATACACTGCGTGCCCACATATTAGGTAAGTGAGTATTCTGATCGTATCATTATTGCATTATATGCATAATTATTAGGCAGCTTCGTTACCTCAGGTAAAATGGGACAAAAAAGAGATTTAACTGACACTGAAATGTCAAATATTGTAAAATGCCTTTCAGACGGATGCAACACTCTTGAAATAGCTAAACTATTGAGGCATGACCACCGGACAATCAAACGTTTTGTTGCGAATAGTCAACTGGGGCACAAAAACACATGGAGAAGGAAAGGCGCAAATTAACTGCAAAAGACTTGAGAAGAATTAAATGTGAAGCTACCAGGAACACATTATCCTCCAATGCTACCATATTCCAGAACTGCAACCTACCTGGAGTGTCCAAAGTACAAGGTGCCAAGTGCTCAGAGACATGGCCAATGTCAAGAAGGCTGAAACACGACAACCACTGAATACATTCACAAGTTGAAGCATCAAGATTGGGCAAAGAAATTTTTCAAAGGTTTTATGGACAGATGAAATGAGAGTGACTCTTGACGGACCAGATGGATGGGCCCATGGCTGGATCACTAATGGACACAGGGCACCACTTCGAGTCAGGTGCCAGCAAGGTGGAGGAGGGGTACTGGTATGGGCTGCTATCAGTAAGGATGAGGTAGTTGGACCTTTTCGAGTTGAAGATGGACTGAAACTCAACTCTCAAACCTACTGCCAGTTTCTGGAAAGTACTGTCTTCAAGTAGTGGTACAGGAAGAAGTCCTCAGCATTCAAGAAGGCCATGATCTTTATGCAGGACAATGCTCCATCACAAGCATCCAAGTACTCCACTGCTTGGCTAGCCAGCAAGGGCCTCAAAGATGCCCAAATAATGACTTGGCCCCCTTCCACACCTGACTTAAATCGTACTGAGATCATGTGGGCCCTTCTCAAATGTGAGATTTACAGTGAGGGAAGACAATACACCTCTTTGAACAGCATTTGGGAGGCTGTGGTTGCTGCTTTAGCGAAAGTTGATCATGAACAGATCAAGAAACTGACAGACTCCAAGGATGGAAGGCTCATGGCAGTTATTGAAAAGAAGGATGGCTATATTGGTCACTGAATATTTTTGAAAGGCCAAAAATGTTATTTAATTGTCATTTTGTGTTACTTATTTGTTGCACTTACTCTAAAAATTGAGAATAAACAATTGTTTTTGTAATTTAGTTGCCTAATAGTTGTGCACACATGTATATTCCCCTGAGAAAGACAAAACTCACTTTTTCTTTGTTAAACATTCAGGTTTGAGGTTCAATAATATTTTGGATTGACTGAGAGCATTGTGTTTGTTCAACAATAAAATTAATCCAGAGGAATACAATTTGCCTAATAATTGGGCATGCAGTATATAGAACTGTTCTATAGTCTATACAGTATTTAACACAATTACATCAGAAGTAACTAATTAAATTACTGAAAAATTAAGAGTAATCCATTACTTTTTTCAATGAAAAAGTAATTTAATTACAGTAATTAATTACTTAGCGATGCATTACACCCAACACTGTCCAGGATGGACTTCAAAAACTATAGTCATTAATCTTACAGTTCATACAAAATCTTTGCTTAAACACTGGTCCTTAACACTCACATAGTTTGCTAAATTTAAACCATGACCTGCACATATATAACTAATATTGGCATTATATTCATGCTGTTTAGCCAGAGGGGAACTGGCCCCCACAGTGAGCCTGGTTTGCCCCAGGGTTATTTTTCTCCATTAACCAACATCTTATGGAGTTTTGTGTTCCTTGCCACAGTCGACTTCAGCTTGCTCACTGGGGTTCTAAATACAATTATTATTTGATTATTTATTTTTCTACTCAACTTATTTAATCAAACTACACAATGATGACTCTAAGACTTTATAGATGTTACAGTTTCATTTTCTGTTAATGCAAGATTTTCTGTAAAGCTTCTTTGAAATGATGTGTTGTGAAAAGTGCTATACAAATAAAAATGACTTGACTCACATCTATCATATCACTTCTGAAGACATGGATTTAACCACTGGAGACTTCTATGCTGCCTTTATGTGCTTTTTGGAGCTTCAATATTTGAGGGGGAGTGAGGGGAGAAGTCTCTATTCACCTATTATCCATACTAAATATAATGTGAAAAGAAGAAACGTCAGCCCAAGGTGAGTTTCATCTTGACTTTAGGGAAGTAGGCTACACCTGGACACAGCAGGAGGACTGAAAAGTGTGAAGTGTAGTACTGTAGTATATACATATTTTTTTTAATGGTATCTAATCTTTTCTGTTTTTATTTTATGTTGTTGTATTTAATTTTATGGGCATTATTAAACGTTTTAATATTACCATTTATTAAATGTATTAAATGCATTAAATGTATTTAATTAATTACATTATATGTATTTCACTCATAATATTAGATAAAACTAAACTAAATTGAATGGACAAATTGAAAATTAAGTAGAAATAAAAATGTAATTAAAAATCGAAATAATAATCATAACTGTGTTTGTAATGACTAACGCAGTCTATGTTTGAGTGGAGGGGAAAAGCAACAAATAATTGAAACGTCAACAGAACGCAATAAGAAGTGTTTTGAAGGACAGTTTTGTCTTCATACACCTAAAGTATATGCTTTCTGAAACCACTTTGAAATTTGTTCAACAGGATATTAATCATTTGTTTTTTGCATTTATATTGACAAATTGTTTTTCTTAGTTGTAAAGGTTAAAATAAGCTTAAATATGAATATATGTTGAGTTTTAATTTAATTTGAATTCAGATACTTTAATAGTTTCATTCGGACTCAGACTCAACTCAGACTCGATTGTTTAAAGACTCGGACTCGACTAAGGTGGACTCGAACCCAACACTAAAACAAGATATCCCCACATGTTTGTCAAACTATGTTAACATGTTTAATGCAGGTTAAACATACCTTTAAAACATGAAGAATGACCAGTGGTTTAAAACGTCAGTCAGACGGTCCATTCATATCTAAATGAACGGTTTTATTCCAGAATAAGATGATGAAATATGCAGAAGATTACAGTATTACAGTTCTTATCTAGTTGACAGGACAGATTGTCTGTGAAGAAGGGAGAGAAGTAGTCAAGTAAAAGTAAAATATATTCAAGTACTGTAATTAGAGTTGTAACTTGTTACTTCCTCCTCTGCGCATTACATGCATGTGAGATCTGAACCGTGTTTAATCCATGTTGTGAGTTTAAACACTACATTTATCTTCTCCTTACACCCCGAGGATTGCTCTCTCTCTCTCTCTCTCTCTCTCTCTCTCTCTCTCTCTCGATTGAACACACATAAACTGCACAGATCTGGAGGATATAGGGGCACTGATGTCTTAAACACACTCCCGTCTTCCAAGATCTGCAGTTAAATGCTCCTGTGGATGTATTTCTCCCATTGATCGGTGTTTGGCTGCAGGGTAACGCAGTGAGAGCAGCTGTCTGAGTGAGAGCACTTGAGAGAAACCGCTCCTTAATGAATTCATCCGCTAAATACAGTCCAAACTGCCTGTGGATAACTGTGATCTGCTTGGCTAAGGCCCTGATGTCTGTGGCCCTCTTACATTAGCTAAAAAAATATATCTTGATATTTTCCAGCCTTTTGTTAAAATTTGATGTATATCTTGACATTAAGCCTATGTATTTGCTTTGAATTGGGTTAAACGATATAACATTTTCAATCAGAGGAATCATCATTTTAACCAAAAAGCCATTGTTGCCAAGTGAATGCAATTTGTTTAGTGCCGAAACTAAAATACAGTAAAAATCTAGTTAAAAAATAATTAAGGCATGCACTCAAAAAGATCATTTTAATATGAAAATAAATAATAAATTAAATAAAAAAAAAAAAAAAACAATTTATTTTAAGTTTTGTTAATCTAATTTTGTTAAACATTAGGTTTGCAGCCCTTTTTTTTTTTTTTTCACATTTTTTAACTATTGTTATAGCCATTGACAACAAAGGCTTTTACTATATTTTTGATGTGGAAGTGTGCCTTGATTTTCCTTTTTCTTTTTGAATCACAAGGAATAATGGGATTTTAAATGATATATAGTCATATACAGGAATTTTTACATTTTATTTTTATTTTATTTTATTTATTACATTATAATGCAACAAATCGTCAGAGTTTTGAATCGATTCACTGAAATGGATGGTTTAAAACTGATTTACAAAATGTAAACAAATATATATTTGTCACTTTTTAAGATTTATACTTCAATTGTCTCAATACCTTAAGATTTATATTTCAATTGTATTTCCATCAAACTGAATTGAGTCATATTTAACCAAATCATATTCAATAAACCTATTATATATATATATATATATATATATATATATATATATATATATATATATTAAATGTAAATAATTATTTACTAAAATATTTTTTGGGTGAAATTAATCAAACTTACCAACGCTAATGGCATTTTTGCTGTTAGAGTTTACATAAGACACTATTGAAACATCTCGCAAAAACACTTGCGAGTCACAAGACAAAGAAATGTGAAGCTAGACTAACCATACATTTCCACTGGTGCATGACGAGTGAAGATGAGTGAGCGTTTTTAATCCTTACTATTGGAGTCGAGGGTGGATTGTGTTATTAACAGCGGAGCGTAGAAAGCGTTGAGGGCGGTCGAGGGCATGGAAAAGTTAAAATTCCCCTGCTTTATGCAAATGAGGAATGAAAAACGACGTGTGCCAGCCAATCACTGTGAGCTGAAAGCAGCGACGTCTGTTTTAAGCACTTAAAATATCCCATTAATGCTGACGTTTCTGCTGGATTCAGTGCTTTAATCACATCATCATGTATATTTCTGACTTTAAACAGACTTCAAATGATGATTGCATGCATTCATTGTGGCAATACTGAGGCTGGGTAAGCAAACGTGTAATATATCAACACTGTTTTTACACTGTGGGCATTCAAAAACTAATCTGTCATCTTTCCAAGTGTAAACGCACATATAAAAGATGATATTATTGCTCGTATACTGAAAACAATGCGAGACAAAATGCTCTGGCTTTGCATTTTACAAACATGGCCCAAAGCAGTAGCTGTCCAGCATTTTGAGCGGGGGTGAGCGGATTTTTTCAGCGCCAGCGGAAACGTACGGTAAAGGCTCTGATATACTCACCCCGAAGTTCTTCTTTGTTATTCACTTAGAGCTGAAAAGAAGTTTGAAACAGTGGAGCGAACATTCAGACACCGACCACGCTGCTGATGGAGGCGTTTGGAGTAGCATTTAAATCTGAGGACGCACAAGACTACATGTACAACATCAACTATTACAAAATTAAAATGTGTTATCAATGACTAGTAAACATGATCTTATTCTGTGACTAGAATTCACATGAGATCAGAAAAAGAAGCTGTTTTAACCACTCGATGAAGATTTAAAGTGATGTATATGCAGTGTTTAATGTGTAATTTGTCATGTTTAGGCTACATTCTGCATTCATGACGCTAATGCGCTAACACACTATGTGCGGCCATAATTTGCACCAGTTACCGTCTTGTATTTTATGATGACTTTGATATTACTGCAAAGATTGGTGTATAGCAGGACGTATCTCTAATATACTGTAAATGTGTAAATGGCTTTTGGCTGCAGGCGGCACATGTATGAAGAAGCATATCAAACAACAGCGTGAATGAGCACTTAAGAGTATTTGAATAGATTTGGTTCCTTTGGTCCCTTTTGTAGACTAATTAAAAAAAAAAATCACATGGTCATTGAAAAACATGGTCTTAGAAAATGCCTCTATGCAAAAAGATCGTACAGATGTAAATACGTTTGCAGTAGCTTGGTAACTCTGCACGCCAGTGTGTTCATGTTGACTGATATTGACTGGCTGAGTAACATAACCAGATAGTTGTCGGCCTCCAAGTAGGTCACATCCACCAAAGATGGGCAAAGATTCGGACTGTCCATGTGTCTAGAAAAACGGCTGTGTACACGTTATGTGCTGATGATGAAATTTGTGTCATGCATTGTGTGCGAGGCGTACCAGCACTTGGAAAACTGAAGTACACTCTGGCCTGTAGGGCGCATATGTCAAAACGAATCCAAATGGGCTTACGATCAAAAGAGTATACTTTGAAATACTGAACGCTCGACCGTACGTGAGATGGAATGGCACCAAATAAAGCACTGTATTCCTTCACCTTTAGGTTGGTTTAAGCTGGGGTGATTTTTCAGTTGGCAACCCATCTAATTGTTGTCCGCTGAATGCACCTGGTCGTGGGGAGAGATGATGCATACTAAGGCTGCAGGTCAGAGCCGTGCACAGACATTTTGAGGAGCAGTGGCTCAAACTGAGAAAAAGGGCTTCATGCTAATACTACTAATGTTGTTGTTGCTGTTAAAACTCACAGTCGAACAGTTGAAGATGGTCATCTAGTGCATGTTTACATAAACAAACAATAAAAAATTACGCAGGGATTGTTTTACTATTCATCATGTCTTAATCACTTTGACGCTGTGGATAGAGTGTCTGCAAAGTGAATATTTACAAATAAAATGTCTTTCTCCAGAGGGGCACCTCAGCCCAGGAGGGTAAAGAGACAGTGCCTTAGGCCACTGAGCCACTCCCTGTGCTCGTCCCTGCTGCAGGTGAGGGTGCATAACCAGTGCATGTCCAGGAATTGTTCTCTCAAAAGGGGGTCAAGCTGGGCCTTAAGACAAGTTCGACTCTAGTTTCCGTTAATGCCAGTGCTAATGTCACCGAAGCCCCAAAGGTATTGAACTGCCAGCACGGTAAGCAAGGGACTTTACTGTAAACAATCCCGCCTCACGCTCTTAAAAACACACATATAGATACACACACATGACAACAGAAGGAGACATTAAGGCCAAGTTCAGTCTCTTGATAAGAGTAGAGCAGAGCACTTTGTACAGTGTCTTCTAATAAATAGGAACATCATCTTCACAGACTTTGAATCCAATCATCAAATCTTCTGGACTTGCAAACGCTGACATGCATGTAATATTCACCCAGATATTTATTGTGTAGGGGAAGACGTCTATAAAATGGAATGTATACGTAATTAATTTATGCACATTATATGTACATGCAAAATGTTTGTTTCATAAAAATACACAATGACATTTTTACATATTTTATAATGCAAAAGTTGTGTTTCGTAAGAATACATGATGACATTTTTTCGCATTATATGTTGATGTAAACCGTTTTGTTTCATAAGAATGCACATTGTATGCTTTTAAAAAACTTTTTGTTTCGTAAGAAAACAAATAAATTCTAGCACATTATATGTTGATGTAAAAAGTTTTGTTTCGTAAGAGTACATGATGAAATTTATTGCACATTATATGTTGATGCAAATGGTTTTCTTTGTAAGAATACATAATGAAATGTTTCAGACATGGTTGTTATTAAGTTTCGTTGTATGTCAAAAACTGCACAACGATTCTTCAAAAATGTCTACTTTTGTATTCCATGGAAAAAATAACGACATGGTGGGTAAATGATGATTATTTCTTAAAGAAACAGTTATTTACAGAGGACAGCCCATTACCAGACTATTCTCATGACTTATTTATGCCGACAGTTAAAACAAATGTACATATTTCCTCTTCAAAATATTCTTGTTTAAATGCACCTCACCCTCTCTCTCTTACTCTCAGTGCAAGGAAATAAAACTGACACTTACCCGCTGTTGTGGCCATGAGTTTCTCTCTCTCTCTCTCTCTCTCTCTCTCTCTCTCTCTCTCTCTCTCTCTCCCTCTCTCTCTCTCTCTCTCAATCAGATAGTAGTTGAAGTTAATTGCAGTGTTTCAGAGTGGAATCTCTTGCGTCTGTTTAACCCCACGTATTTAGTCCTTTCTTCTCTTTTTATTCATTCCGGAGGTCTCGGTATGTAAGGCTGGCGAGTCCCCTGCTTTGTTAATTACGAGGATAACACATTCACTCATCAAATAATGGATGTGCTTTGCAATTTCAAGTTTTAATAATCAATTACTGAGAGCAATTCTCCATGGAGTTGCAAAAGAATCATTACAACTCAAAAGGCGAAGGAACATTTTTTTGATTTTTCTATTTTTGAAAACGCCTGTGGGGAATTGGCTCAAAGTTCCTACGCATTTCCTAATGTAACTCCAATAGAAAATAGCAGAAAGGAAAGCTAGTGGCATTTAGTTCTTTGAAAAGAGGTTGTGTCTATTGAGGTGATGTGCAGAGCAGACGTTTGAAGCCTGTAGACTTTAAAATATTTGCAAGGATGCTGGTTAACTGGTTTACTACTGTAACTGTTCATTGGGTTGAAATGCAAGAAAAAATAATAATAAAAACCCCTGTATTTCAACCAAGATTTTAAATGCATTATGTTTGCATTCAAGGTGCTGAAATTGAGATTGTGCACACCTTTACAAAATTACAAGATTCAAAGATGCATGTGTGGAGGTGGGGGCGTGGTAGAGCGCCGATTTGTGAATGGAGAGACGAGAGTGTTAAGGAGATATACCTGTGGGTAATTTACTAACAGCTGTTCTGTGTTGCATTGAGAGGCAACAGAGAGATAAAAGGGAAGATGAGAGCCACAGAGGGGAGAGAGTGACACAGGCTTGCTGTGTGTGTGTGTGTGTGTGTGTGTGTGTGTGTGTGTGTGTGTGTGTAAATTCATCTGGCCTCTGCTTCCTCATTACAGAGAGAGTTAAAGAACCTGTTACAGCATGTTATTCCAAATTGCATTTATATCTTAGAATATGCTAATAATATTTATTTTAATTTAAATTGCAGCTCCAGATCAACTGGTATTCTGGATTATGCTTCAAACACAGACTGAGTTTGGAAAGGAGGCATTCACATCTGCCCCTGAAATTACAAATTGAAAATGTATTTAATAGGTTTTAGGACTCAAGTCAAAGACTTTGCAAACAGACGTCTTGGCTATAGTGTCTTTGCTCTATATCCTCTCAACTCTACACATTAATTCAAAACATGAACATTAACTCTACAGCTCACGAATCGGGAGCTTTTTTTACCTGGAAGGCAGAACTCACTACCTGAGCTGTTGCACTACTGTCATGACCCCGGCAACAGGCAGTGGGCGGCAACAGAAGAGACAGATCTCTAAGTCAATATTTGTAATGGTCAGTATTCAATCTTCATGTGTTTTCATTAGTAAATATCATTGACTCCTCTGCGCTGCACTAATCAGGACTTGGATGAAGACTAGTTTAGTCTGACAATGTGAGTGGGTGGTAAAATAGTTCTTTAATAACACTTTTCATCCAATGAAACACTGCCGATTGACTGATTCTAGGCATAAACTATCGGCAAAAAGTCTGGTCCATGTTGCTGCTTGTTCTGGCCAAGAACTGGCCACTTAGAAAGGAAATGTCTTACTGACCTGGAAAGCAACTAAACACAGTTTGTTTTGTTTTTAACTGTATTTTTAGGGACAGGTTTATCTAAAAGAGTTGTTATCTACAATAATAGATGGCCGTGGAAAAAAAAAACTAAAACAAAATATGATACGGTTGGTTTCGCAATCGCTTGTACAGAAAACACCAAAGAAATTAGTGATGACTTTTACGACTGACTTTCTATCCATCCAAATGCAATAAGTAAGGGATAATGTTCAGTCAGACAGTTGTTATCTCAGAATAAACCCGACAGTGTGATCAGTACACCAACGTGAAGCGGATGGGTCTTGTATCAGCCTGAAGTGGTTTATTTTTCGATAACAGTCGGCTGACTGTACATTAACCACTTATAACACAGTTACTAACCAAATAAATAAATACATGGATGTAAAATATTGATTTGCATTTAAATTATGTAATGATGTGACTGCTCATTATGCATCTTATTACAAGACTACTTGCCAAATAAATATATAAATGCACATTAAACACTGATCTGAGTTGAAATTCATTAGCTTACTTTTAGGGATTGCACAGTAATCCGAGAAGCAGGAAAGATGGCTGATGATACCCGGATGAGCAGTCTGACACGTGGATATGCGGTTGTTACTGAGAAATATCCGACAGCTAGATGGCGCCATTGACCACTCAGAATTGAGTATTCCAGAGAGCAGTGTAATAGACCTAATTCATGCAACTGCCATCTTTGATTGTTAATGGGAATGACAATAAGGCTGTGAGGGATAGACTTACAGTCTCTTCAATGGGCTTTACTGCTGTTTAAAATGTTTTTGGATCATTCCATGGACAAAACATTGATAAAATATCTGTCCAAGAACATTCAGTATACAAAGAACTCCAGACAACATGAGTTGTGGAAAATCAGATGTGACTATGAGCTTTATACAGCTTTACACCATTCGTGCCATTGAAGAGAAGGTAAGTCTATCCCTCACAGCCTCATTGTCAAAGATGGCACTAGCGTGAATAAGGTCTATAAGAACAGTTTAATTCACGGACATAACTCAAAAAACAAACAAACATTAAAAAAGTGAGATACAGTTCTGCTCGTGGATATCTGTGTTGGGTTAGTTACTTTGAAAAAGCAATCACTACAAATTACTAATAGCTTCTTTAAATTGTAATCATATTACTTTACTGATTACGTCATTGAAAAAGTTATCACATTTCGCATTACTTATAGGGTACTTTATAAAACACTTTTCACAGAAAAGTTTGTTTTCTGCTCAGTGAATTCAAAATAATGTCTACAGTATATTTCCCCCTTAGTTCATGTTTTAAATGTATTATACAGTCATGTTGTTTTAGAAATTTGTATAACCCGTAAGTAGCTTAACTGTAGTAAAAGTAAATTCTACCAAAAAAAAAGTAATTAGATACCAGTAACTTATTACTTTGTAATAAGAATACACTCAACACTGATGAATATCTAGATTACTTGCTACTAAGTGCCTCAAACAAAACTCTGAATAGTTTTCCAAAGATTTGATGTCTATTACTGACAAACTTTGGCAAACTGTGTGACTCGTTCTTCCTCAAATGTCCTCAGTGCATCAAACCTAGTACCATGTAACATGACTTTATTTCCAGCTGGGCTGGTGGGGACGCTCCGACTCCTGGAAGTTGTGTAGCTCCAATCAAGGTCAGAACTTATGATTTCAGAAGCTCTTGGCAGTTTTGTGTGCTGTATGCATCAGACTGTCAGCGAACAGACTGTGGGCGGTCCAAAGACATGCCATCTGAGGCTGAGACTAAGGTGAAGAACATGCCTTTTTACTTTTTAGAAAGACTGCAGACAGTCCATAAGGGCGTTTGAAGTTTCAAAAGAGTTTGTAGTGAAACTATACAATAGATTAAACATGCAGGAGTGAACCACAGATTGATGGATGACTGTTACAAGCTATCAATGCAGAATAAAAAATAAATAAAAAATATGACATTGCCAGAGCAGAATGGTACGGAAAGAGTGAACCTTTGTACAGGATAAAAGCAGTTTCTTAAGAACTAAAATGAATAGAACAAACTGAAAGATTTGTGACAGCGGCATACTGTGCAAAAGGCTTAAAAAAATATAAACATGCCATTTCTTTACTGCCTTTAGATTTGATATTTTGACAAAGCTTGAAAGATCTGTCTAAAATCTAGCAATAGTGTTTAATCATTATTTCAGAGACAATTATTAAAGTAATCTCTTTATGTGACACATCAGCAAACAAACTGAAGAAATACCTGACACATGTTAGGTTAGCATCAAGAACAGTATGAAAGAACAACATGAAAATAAAAAAAAAGGAATGTAACTGTCTTTAAAACAGAATATTTAGATGAGAATGTGTTTGCAAGGCAGCACTCTATTGATATTCCTCAAAAATTCAGGGTTTGTTTTAAATCCCTAACCTTAGTATTAGACTAAAGGCCAAAGTATACTTCAGTTTCTGTGAGTGCCTCACTGTAACCCAGATTTTAGCTCTTTTTAAAGAAAAGGAGGAACGAAATTCATTTTTGTGGTAATCAACACTCTGCCACAAATGCTGTCGATTGAGCTTCAAGGAATATTCCGGGTTCAATACAAGTTAAGCACAATCAACAGCATTTGTGGCATGATGTTGATTACAACAAAAATGTATTTAGACTCATTGCTTCTTTTCTTTAAAAAAAAAAGCAAAAATCGAGGTTACAGTGAGACACTTACAATGGAAGTGAATGGGGCCAATTTTTGGATGGTTTAAAGGCAGAAATGTGAAGACGTGAAGAATGATTACATTAATTCTACTGTTAAAACTTGTGTATTATTTGAGCTGTTTAAATTGTCATTTTTACAGTTGTTGAAGGGTTTTAGGGTTTTAGGGTTTGTTGAAATTACATTGTCATAGTAATGAAGATATCAAATTGGCTATAACTTTACACAGAAAAGGTTAGTAAGTGATTTTATCACAATAAAATCATGTAAACACGCATATTGTTTGTGTCTTGTGGCTATACTTTTGAAACAGCGAGTATTTTAACATTTACAGTTTGGCCCCATTCACTTCCATTGTAAGTGCCTCACTGGAACCCAGAGGAGGGATGAGTCGAAATTAATTTTAGTGGTAATCAATATAATGCCACAAATGCTGTCGATTGAGCTTAACTTGTACTGAACCCAGAATATTCCTTTAAAAAAAAAAAAAAAAAACAGTAGATGAAATGGTACGTTTCAAACAGTGCATTTTAATATATAATTAAATGTTGTGTAAAAAATTCATAACATTTGGTAGTGTTGGCGCAAATAATGAGTTAAGAAAGAGATGCCAAAAATTCCAGTTCATTCATCACACTGGAAATAGAAGATCAAGTTGAGTGCATTGTTTTGTGGGATACAGTATTCTACAGGTACTACCCTTATTATTTCTGCTATATATAGCTACAGTATGACAAAAATAGTAAAGAGTATAACCTATTGGTGGTATTATGCCATTTCAAACTCAGCCATTTTTCAGATTTTGGCAAATGTACTGCAGTTAGTCATCCAGATATGCATTTAGAAAATGTGCATACTTTGTGCAGTATACATACTAAACATACAGTATACTGCAGAGATAGTAAGAGCAGTAAGGTAGTATGCTACTATAGTCTGAACATAGCCTATGACTGTGTTGATTCTTGACACAAAACTAGATGCATGCTGAGTGACAAAGGCATTTCATTTACACAGAACCAAAACTTAAAACCTAAGCTTATACATGAAGTAATTCTAACACTTTTCTTTGCTGCCTTGTAAGCACCACTATTTTCTTCTAGAAATGCAAATTTTGTTGTTGAAATGTTTCTTTAAAGACTAGTATGCACACACACACACACACACATGGAGGACTGACAGATTCTTGGATGAGGTCTTTAGCTTCAGTCAGGCAGCCCACACACACCCCGCATGTGCTTGCGATGCATTCGTCCATCTCGATATCTCTCTCTGATTTACATCGTGAGCAGCGGATGGGGTGTGAGAGAGGAAATGGTCCATTTCTCCCGGTGCTTGGGAATGGAAACAGAGGAGCATATGTTGGGATTTGAAGAGTCAATCCATGAATATCCTCAAGCAATGTTTCTCTATCTCTCTTTCTCTCTCTTTCTGGGCAGTCTAGAAGTGCAGCAAAAGCTGTGTGGGGAGATCTGGCTTCCCTAAAGTAAGCAGGCTGTAGTAAGAAATATTTACAGTGCCAGGAGGTATTCAGCGAAATATTCGAAAAAATTCAATATCGAGCTGACCTCTCACTGGGCATGTGTTACCTCTAACTCTCTCTGTTTCTCTGTATTTCACTTTCTCTTTGGATCTCAAGGACTTTTAAAAGACTGGTTTATGAACTATGTTAAGATTAGATTTCAAATAAATTGTATTGTTTTGCTAATTATTATGCAAGGATCAACAAAAAGATCTATTTAGTGCTGCGTTGTCACTCTATGTCTTGAATTTGTGGATTTTGTATGTGTGTTTTTATGCCTTGGAAACATAAACATTTACTTTTTTTGTGACGTATGAACTAACAGTTTTTCTTCCATTGTTTCTATTTTTTTTTCTTTTCTTCTTAAGCTGCTTTTTGCTTTTATTAGTGCATGCCTGCTCAAAACAAGGACCACAAACACATACGGCCCAGATATACAATATTAGATCAAAACTTTAAACTTATTTAAACTTTTTATACAAACATGTTAAAGTTCATGCTCTCTGCATTCAATATCTGCACTCAGACGGTTGCAATTGTGAATCTAGCTTTAGCATTTGGTGAAAATGGTTGAAAACAAAAAAGTGAGAATCGTAGTGAATCATTTAGCAATCTAGGAAGTGACGTCTATTGTGAAAGCAGTTTTACAGAGTGTAGCAGACTGGTATATGATTTATGTTAAGGACTGATTTAAGATAAATACATACGGTTTTGTTTTTTTTGTTTTCATGGCATTTCACTGCTTTAACATGTGGGTGATATTTCTACATAATAATAGCAAATAGAGACTGAAAATCATATTTATACAAACAAATGAACCTTTGATCTTATTTTGGATTTTTACGTTTTTTTGTCAAAAGCCATTTTTATCCCACTGTAGATTTAATCCCATTAAACTGCCAATTTATGCATTATTTTTCACTTATGGCTAGGGTAATTAATCAGCTGATATTTGGCAATTATTATTATTTTTTTTATAATTAAATTTTATTTTTTATTTATTTATTTTTTTTGGTGCATTTTTTAAATGTGTTAATATTATGCAAAAAAACAAAACAAAACAAAAAAAAATTAAGTACTTTTGCTATAGGGCACCTTTATCTCTAGATATAAGTATCGACACTGACCACTGAAAACCATATCAGTCCACCACTATTCTTTTACTAGGCTACCATTTGTCTTTAATATGCACGACTGCTCAAAACTGCATATGGACCATCTATATTTAATAAATATTTTGTTTTGTACAAAATATTTCATTTTTTAATATTATCATAAATGATTACACAGTAGATAATGAATTTATGATTTATTGCACTCATTTTTAGCCTTCATTTATCTCGCTATTAATTTGGTGGTTGTCCTTTGGATAGGATGTAATTTCTTATGATCTTGTGAAGTTATTATGAACCCAGTTGATTGTTGTTTGAACACAGATGAGCACTAGAGGGCAGGACAGATCCAGTCAGTAGCTCACTGTAGTACACTACATCTCATTAGAAACAAACTGTACTGATGGATTTACTCTCCAAACACAATCACAATAAAGTTCATGCGCTCCGTGTTCAATATCTTCACACATCAGGTTAAGCATTTAGTGAAGAAGAAAAACAATAGTAAAAAAAAAAAAAAAAAAAAAAAATAAACTAGGAAATTAAATCTATTGGGAAAATAGGTAGAAAAATAAAGAATCATTATTTTATTTTTTATTTATTTTGCTTTTTAAAAATAAATAAAATTTAATTAAAATGATCTTTACATTAAACAAATGAAGTCTGTCACTTTACAATGAGTCTTTCTGTTGTATATATTAATATTTATGTATTATGAACTTATATGAACTAACAATGATCAATAATCTATTTACACATTAACTGACATTAAACCTGTAAAAAATGGTTGTTAATTGTTACAGTATCACATGATTCTTGATGCATTTACTAATGTTAATGTATAGAACCTAATTGTAAAGTGTTAAAGTCTAAACTTCTCTGTGTGTGTGTGTGTGTGTGTGTGTGTGTGTGTGTGTGTGTGTGTGTGTGTGTGTGTGGGCAGGTTTAAGTGGTTTACAAGGACTTTTTTTTTAGGTTACAAACTGGTAATTACAAGGGTATTATGCTATAAATGTGGTTTATGAGGACATTTCTAGTGTCTCCATAATTCAAATCGCTTAAAAAACATACTAAACGATGTTTTATTGAAAATGTAAAAATGCAGAAAGTTTTCTGTGAGGGTTAGGTTTAGGGTTAGGGGATAGAATCTATAGTTTGTACAGTATAAAAATCATTATGTCTATGGAGAGTCCTCATAAGGATAGCTGCACCAACGTGTGTGTGTGTGTGTGTGTGTGTGTTCGAGAGGTTGATGTTTGGATCAGAGACTCACTCACAGTTCTCACCGAGACCTCACACACAAACTTCAGGTGTACATGGAAGAGATTTATACTTGTGTGTGTGTGTGTGTGTGTGTGTGTGTGTGTGTGTGTGTGTGTGTGTGTGTGTTTTCTTTTTTTTAATACATAGAAAGAGGAAGATTATCAAAAACAACACAAAAAAATATGTGGAAAATAAATGTTTATTTAGTCATTCTTCTGACAGATTTAAACGATTAAATTACTTATTTTTATAATTTTTTTTATAAAAGTTTCAAACTTTAAGTTTATCTCTCTCTGATAAACACCTAATTTTTATAAAAATTTAAAACCTCAACTTTTAACTTTTCTGTCAGTGTGTGTACAGTAAATAAACAGTATATAACATTTTATTTGGATGGACACACATACAGCTGCAGTATCTCCTCTTTTTGCCACCTGCATTAGCTTTTATTACAGCTATTGTTATTATTCTGCATTTTACTTGAATGTCTCCAAAACATGACAACTGGCAGAACAACAAGACTAATGTATTCGGTGGCAGTCGAGGGAAGGCGAGGGATTGTGAAGTGTGCAGTGAAGTGAAACATGAAAGATTCCAGACAGGATGTGACACGGTGTCGTTCAGCTCTGTGCAGATAAAAAGCCCCCTCTCTTTTGCGCTGGAACCCCCCACAGCAGTGCCTCCACAAAGCCAGCCAAACCGCAGCCCTCGAAAATCCTTCTCACCATTAAACGGTTTGTTTGTTGAACGTCTCCACAGAAGCGAAGTGAGAAAAGTGTGAGATGACTGCTGATCTACACGTGTAAAACATACTGGTACAGTTACCAAAAGCTACAGGCTTGTAGTTTTTACGTTTTCTCTCTGTCAGACTGTGTGGTGTCTCGCGTTGGTGTCCTTCACCGGTTGATTTATGGTCTGGTGCTCTGGTTTGACAGACCACAATAGGGGACCATCATCAATAGCAGCGTTTCATTCTTACACCTTGTGCTAACCAGGCACAATGCGATACTGTAAGCTACCAGCGTCGAGTAATTTTTCTGTCCACACTGAAATCACTGACATTCAGAACATATGTGATGTTTAAAAATACAATTGTGTGTATAGTATCAGGATTTTGGACCAAGTAGATTTCTCAGTTGCACAACATCTACGAGACCTGGTCTCATAGAATCAGTTTACTATATCTACAGTACTGTGCAAAAGTCTTAGGCACATAAGATGTTCACAAAAACATTTGTCTTAAGATGGTTATTAATATCTTTAGCTTTAGTGTGTCAATATATGAAATATAAACTTTAGACTCCCAAACATTACTTTTGCAAATAGAAAAGATTAGAATAGAAGAACAGGGAGCCCTGCAACAGATGGCATTGCTCCCACAGAGCCCCCCCACTGAACATCATGTCAGTCTGAGATTACATGAAGAGACAGAAGCAACTGAGACAGCCTAAATAGATAGAAGAACTGTGGAGAATTCTTCAAGAAGCTTGGAACATCCTATCAGCCAACAACCAAGAAAAACTGTGTCCAGGTGTATCTAGGAGAATTGGGCTGTTTTAAAGGCAAAGGTGGACACACCGAATATTGATTTAGCTTTTTTTATGTTTACTGGACTTTGTATGACATTAATTGATAAATGAAAACTATTGATGTCATTATTTTTGTATTATTTTTCACAAATGCCTAAAACTTTTGCACAGTACTGTATATCTTTGCAAAATTATTTTTACGTGGCTCACTAGAGGCGCTAAAACAACAATGACATAAACGAGTAAAACGGCAGATTATCAGTTCATAAACACTTACTTTTCACCCGATTTCTCACACAATGCTATCTTTTGACATCTAAACACTAACTATAGTGCGTGACATGGAAGCAGCTACATTTTAACGTTTGCATTACAAAACCAAAATTTACATGCTTGTTCATGTGCAAGCAAACTGACAGAGCTTGCACTTGCGATGCAAAGGATCTGGGTATGACTCCTGAAGAGCAAGCAAGTCGACACATGAACGGAAAGTGTCATATAAGCACCACAAAGTCACGTGGTTTCTTCAGCAATTGCATTTTTCATCCCACATTTGCTTTTTATGACACTATCAGTTAGGTTTCGGTTTAAGGTTTAGGGAAGGAAGGTCAGTTTTGTTGATGTAAAACTCAATAGAGTATTAACCTTAAAGGGATAGTTCACCCAAATATGAAAATGATCTAATTATTTACTCACCCTCATGATATCCCAGGTGTGTATGACTTTCTTTCTTCACTGGAACACATTTGAAGAAAAATAGAGAAAGATCTCTGCTCAGTAGGTCCTTTAAATGCAAGTGGATGGTGATCTGATTTTTGAAGCTGCAAAAATCACAGACAGTCAGCATAAACATCATCCATACGACTCCAGCAGTTAAATGAATGTCTTATAAAGTGACACGATCACTTTTGGTGCGAAAAAAGATAAATATTTAAATACTTTTTAACTCTAAGCCACCGCTTCCATTAGGCATCACGAGAGCACTGAGTTTGTTTGACTTGCTATGTTACGGACGTAATCTCACTTTCTCCACAGGGTTGAGACATCCAGGATAAGCACACAAACACACCATTGTGAGTAAAGAAACAGATCTTAAACAAAACCAACCAAGCTACTGTGCAGCGTTCCTCCTTCTCACTTGTAAACAGCGCTGCTCTACCAGCTCTGACGCACATGTGTCAGTTCTCGCGTGTTTCAAAAGCCAATGCGATTACATCACACTGCTCACCGGAAGCATGATTTAGAGTTAAAAAAGTATTCAAATTTAAAAAAATTTGGCACCAAAAGCAATCATGTTGCTTTAGAAGACATTAATTTAACCACTGGAGTCGTATGGATGACGTTTATGCTGACTGTCTGTGATTTTTAGAGCTTCAAAAATCAGATCACCATCCTTGCATTTTAAGGACCTACTGAGCAGAGACATTTTTCTATTTTTCATAAAATGTGTTCTAGTGGAGAAAGAAAGTCATACACACCTGGGATAACATGATATACATTTTTGGGTGAACTATCCCTTTAAAAACCTCATCTGTTTTGGTGAAAATTTAACTCGCTTTTAGCACCACATAGTAGACATTTCACCTCGGAACTGCAGTGTTACGTATGGAACAATGTATTTCATTTAACAACATTTTCACAGTGGTATTTTTTTCTTTTTAAGAGATCAGGTTTACATTGAGAAGAGCTTTTATTGTATGTCACTTTAACATGTTGCACATGTTTGACATGTCACATTTTTCAGTCGCTTTGTTTCTATTTCTGCAGCATGGTGCTGGGTAGCTCCTTGTAATAATTCATCTGAGATGCTGAAATCGTAAGATATCGTTCTACTGAATTGGTCTGACTTTTAGTCTCCCATAGAGACTAAAGGCAGTGGTGGCTCAGTGGTTAAGGCTCTGGGTTTCTGATCAGAAGGTCAGGGGTTCAAGCCCCAGTACTGCCAAGATGCCACTGTTGGGCCCTTGAGCAAGGCCCTTGACCCTATCTGCTCCAGGGGTGCTGTATCATGGCTGACCCTGTACTCTGACCCCAGCTTAGCTGGGATATGTGAAAAAAAGAATTTCACTGTATATGTGCAAATGTATAATGTGTGATAAATAAATAAAATTAATCAAATTTTAGCTAGCCTCCTATCCAACATTTTATTTGAAGGAAAAGTCTGTGAACAAATTTGGCTACTCATTCCATACAAATGACTGCCTTGTTCCAAACCTGATTTTTTTATCCGTGGTACAAGAAATTATTTTCCTTTTAAAAAATAATGGGTTAAGGTGTTAAACTTGGAGAAAAACCGTAATAACATAGTTTGTTTATTTTTCCCGATGGGAGGTAAAAGTTGTTCGTTTTTGTACGAGCCAACTCGTACGATTTCTTATGATTTTGCCATCTCACACTATTATTAAGAGTTTTCATTAAACCGGGATGGAATTTTAGGAAATGACAACCTCAGTCCCCATTCACTTTCATTGAATGTGGAAGAGCAGCGTCGACATTCTTCAAACAGTCTCCTTTTGTGTTCCACAGAAGAAGAAAAAGTCATATGGATTTGGAACGATATGAGGGTGAGTAAATGATGACAGAATTTTCATTTTTTGGTGAACTATTCCCTTTAACGCTGCAAAAATGACACACTTCAACTTTAATCGCATTTTTTCAGTTTCATACGCTTATTTCCAGTAGTGCACTAAGTTACCTTTGCTCTGCTCGTTCAGGGCGCATTCACTCATATATTTGTTTACACAGAGCTTCTCCTTTCATGCGATGGCTTGAGGAAGTCTCGTTACCGGACGAGTTAATTGAATCAAGAGTTCACTCCGTCCGCACAGATGCTCCTCGGAGGAAAACACAAAGTGTTGGTGCAGGTGTGTCTGTGTTAACACTTATTTCCATTAAAGATCTCTACTGTGGCCGGCCTCGCTGCAGACGGGCAGATTTGTCTTTGTTAACATTCTTTGAACATTATTCTGATGTCGCCGCTATTCAAAAGAATTACACTCTGACCCCGGTACACATCGGCCTTTTGATACATCCGCAGAATGTCCTGGGTTGCTTGTGTGTTCCGTATGGAAGGAGAAAAGTTGGATAGAGAAGGAGATGTGTTTATTTCATCTTGACATGGACACAGGTAGAACGGCCCTGACCCTCTGTTGCCCACACCTTTTAGGCATCACCAAGAGTGGCTGCGATTCACAGTCGTATAAACGGACATTACAATAGCCGGTTGCCCCAAGCACACTAATGCATTCATGTGTGGAAAGACTGTGATCCTCCACAGCTTTTTTCTAATAGCCAGACTGTGTAATTCTAAAAGAAGAAGAGCCTCTCTATTAAGACCAAAGAGGAAGCTGATAGCTTATGGAAGCGTGGAATATTTTTTTTATCAATAACGCTTTATGTTTCTTTTCAGGCAATAAGAAAAACCTGTTATTGTTTTGTTCAGCAGCATTTGAAGGCGAGATTCGTTTTTAAAAGCAGCTCTCAGTGTGTTGTATGTGCAATGCCATTAGCCAGTGTCTCTTAAAGGATCTAATCATGTGGAACTGTAAAGTGAATTTTGTTTTTTTTTTTTTTAAATATTGACTTTTCACTTATAACTTCATAGATTTTAGTTAAGATTTACTTTTTTTTTTTTTTTTTTTTTTTTTTAAATCAGTTACAGTATAAAAATCCATACTGTGTTTTATCATACACAAGTTATAATTTCTATAGTGAATATTTTTCTAGTTTGGCTCTGGTCTAAAATATGCAATTAGCTTTTATATATACTCAAATGTGTGTTTTCCCATTCAGATGTTTTGTATGCTGGTTTCAGCAGCACCCTTCTAAATTAGATTATTTTTTTTTAATTTTTTATTTTTTATTTTGTGTGTGTGAATTCTACCTTACAAAGCTAATTTTTTACTCTTATCATATTTTTGTTATAGCTGTTGGGTAAACAAGTGAGCATAATAAAACCACACTGGCATACATTAAGGCAAAGGTTAGCTGTATTATAAAAGCTTTTAACTGAAAGGTTTAAATGTGTTCTTAGGATAAAAGGTATTTTTATGAAAGTCAGGTTGGGGCATGTTGTAAAAAAAAAAAAAAATTCTGGGCAGGTTGTCACATGTGTTTTCCATGTCATAAATGTATACAGTTTATTATAACAATGGTAACACTTTACAATAAGGTTACATTAGTTAGCAACATTAGTTAACATGAACTAACAATGAACAATAGTTTACATCATTTATTAAACTTAGTGTTAATTTTAACAAACAGTATACTAATGCATTTTTAAAATCAAAAGTTGTATTTGTCACCATTAGTCAATGAACTATGAACTAAAATGAACTAACAATGAACAGTTGCATTTTTATGGTAACACTTTACAATAGGGTTCCATTCATTAACATTAGAATAGTATAACATTGTATTTGAATATGTTAAAATTAACACTAACTAAGATTAATAAATGCTTGTGCATTGTTCGTTCATGTTAACTAATGTTAACGAATGGAACCTTATTGTAAAGTGTTAACATTTGTATTAATAACATTAACAAAGATAAATAAATGCTATATATATATATATATATATATATATATATATATATATATATATATATATATATATATATATATATACATATAGAGCATTTTATTTTATTTATTTTACCAGTTCATAACTGGTAGAAGGGCTCCAGACTGTGACTAAAATGGTCGCAAAAGCAACAAAATTTAAGTAATTGTGACAGTAATTTAAAATCTAGTCACCACTGGCAACACTTTGTGTGCTGGAATACCAGACATGTGCTGTATAAAATCAGAGATTATTTCACTGAGACGGGTCACTTCTATTAAAATAAATGGGAGAAACTGGAACATTCAACCAAGCAGCACTGAGCGCCCAATGGTCAACGGATGAAAAAAGGAAGTCCCGCCTTACAGTTAAAAGAGCCAATCACCTTTTAGATATAGATATCACCTGTCAATCAACTCTAGAACGCGCATGCGCATTGGCTATACAAGCTGGGAAAATTGCATTTCTTAGCGTTATATGAGGTAAAGAATCACAATTTATGATTCCAGTATTGTAAGATTTTATTTCTGATTTGAAATATGTTGTTTGATCGTAGTCTTGACCAACAGTTTTTTTTTTTTTTTTTTTTTAATCACCTTTTCTCCCATTTTGGAATGCCCAATTCCCACTACTTATTAGGTCCTCATGGTGGCGCGGTTACTCACCTCAATCCGGGTGGTGGAGGACAAGTCTCAGTTGCCTCCGCTTCTGAGACTGTCAATCCACGCATCTTATCACGTGACTCATTGTGCATGACACCGCGGGAACTCCGCGTTGTGGAGGCTCATACTAATCTCCGCGAGACACACACAACTTACCACGCACCCCATTGAGAGCGAGAACCACTAATCGTGACCACGAGGAGGTTATGCCATGTAACTCTACCCTCCCTAGTAACAGGGCCAATTTGGTTGCTTAGGAGATCTGACTGGAGTCACTCAGCACGCCCTGGATTCAAACTCGCGACTCCAGAGGTGGTAGTCAGCGTCAATACTCGCTGAGCTACCCAGGCCCACTTCACCAACAGTTTTTGAGATTTTGGTTTTTCTCCATTCAAGCAGATAGGAGCTGCACTGTTATGACTGGAAATAACCTCCAGAGAGCATTCCAAAGATGGCCAACAGTGGACTGACTTGCTAAAAAGACTTGGATAACATGCCATCGCTGATGACCTACTGTTGATGAATTACTGCTCATTTTGTAAAATGAACATTTTAATTTTGAAGTATAAATTTACATTTTAATACTTTGCAAGTGATTTAAAGAGTGAATATTTTGTGTCCCTTTTCTGTTTGTGAGAGCGCAGACATTTCAAAGTAAGAGTCCCCAGTGTTTGGGCTTGTTTCCAATTAAAAGTACCACCTTATGTAGCAAATCTTGTTGTTGTTGTTGTTGTTGTTGTTGTTTTCGTTTTCCCTGTGTCCTGTTGCACGAAGCTAGTTGAACAAACTCAGAGTTTCAGAGTAAGTTTCAGGTTGACAAAACCAGATAGAGCCATCTCAGGACGCTCTCTACAAACGTTTTCTGTCAACTCAGAGTTTGATCCTGAGTTCATGAACCCTGAAGTGCACGCATATGAATGAGTGATGTTTGCCACAAACAGCCAACACATGAAGCATGGAGAAAGCAGGCGCGATTTACTTCCCGTGAGAAAATCGATGTATTTACACTGCCGGCCAGAAGTTTAGAATAATGTACAGATTTTGCTGTTTTGGAAAGAAAATTGGTACTTTAATTCACCAAAGTGGCATTCAACTGATCGCAATGTATAGTCAGAACATTACTGATGTAAAAAACAGCACCATCACTATTTGAAAAAAGTCATTTTTGATCAAATCTAGACAGCAGCCATCACTCCAACACCTTATCCTTGAGTAATCATGCTAAATTGCTCATTTGGTACTAGAAAATCACTTGCCAGTTGAAAGCTATTTGGTTTGTTAAATGAAGCTTAACATTGTCTTTGTGTTTGTTTTTGAGTTGCCACAGTATGCAATAGACTGGCATGTCTTAAGGTCAATATTAGGTCAAAAATGGCAAAAAAGAAACAGCTTTCTCTAGAAACTCATCAGTCAGTCATTGTTTTGAGGAATGAAGGCTCAATGCTTGAAATTGCCAAAAAACTGAAGATTTCATACAAAGGTGTACACTACAGTCTTCAAAGACAAAGGACAACTGACTCTTACAAGGACAGAAAGAGATGTGGAAGGCCAGATGTACAACTAAACAAGAGGATAAGTACATCAGAGTCTCTAGTTTGAGAAATAGACACCTCACATGTCCTCAGCTGACAGCGTCATTGAATTCTACCTGCTCAACACCAGTTTCATGTACAACAGTAAAGAGAAGACTCAGGGGTGCAGGCCTTATGGGAAGAATTGCAAAGAAAAAGCCACTTTTGAAACAGAAATCAAAAAGAAAAGGTTAGAGTGGGCAAAGAAACACAGACATTGGACAACAGATAATTGGAAAAGAGTGTTATGGATCTTAACCCCATTGAGCTTTTGTGGGATCAGCTAGACTGTAAGGTGCGTGACAAGTGCCAATAAAAGTACCAATTTCTTTCCATAAGAGCAAAATCTGTACATTATTCCAAACTTTTGGCCACCAGTGTATATAAAATGTGAAAGATTTTATATACATTTTAATTAAAAGCCTAATGTAATTTAATGAAATGCAAGCAATGTCACTTTGAGTGATATATTTGTTCAGGTGGAAAGACTTGTCACACATTATATGTGTCTTTAAAGTGTGAGAATCACCTCATGAACACTTATGCAAACAGTATTTTTTTTTTCTCATGGTTCTCCGCATCATGCACTACATACAGGTACAGAACGTAAAGAAATGCAAAGAAACTCAATAATACATTTTAATCTGCTGCTCAAAAGATAAAAGGTTTCCCGATCTCTGAAATAAACCATCTTATGATATCTTAATTTGCAGGTGTAATATTATATTCAATCTTAATATATAAATATTAATTCATAAAATATATACATTTCCCTCTGAAGGGCGCTATAATTTGGAGTGAGAGATACAGGGGGAGTGATTTCATTGTGTCAGAGATGCCTCTTTACTCACAGCTGATTGGTTCAGCATCAGTTTGTGGTCTGTAAACCAGAATAAAACCTGCTCCGGAGCAGGATAGCTGCGTAGTGTAAGTTGCTATGGCGATGAACACCGGTAAAAACCGACCTGTCGTCTTGAGAGTTTGCTCAGACTAAACCCAAACTTATCTGGGTAGCCACTAAAACTGCAACAGGCCTCAGGTTATTATTGGTATCTTAGTAGCACAATAAACTGCATGTGGGATTTCTTTTAATTTGGACTTGTAACCTTGGTGTGTAGGCCGCCCCGTCACAGTAAGAAAAGACTAAGAATTTTTTTTTACACAAATACAATATTTATTTTTGGAACTATCAGCCAATTAATCAGTTTATCAGCTGTCTTTCTTCTGCTTTCTTTCTTGCTACTAAACAACCAGCTAAATCGAGCAATTCTGTAATTTGGCAACTAAAAACAGTTATTTGGCTCCTAAATGGTTCAGTTTAGTAGTCATTTTTGTTTTAAGTCTGGAGCCCTGTGTAGATTTAAACTCTTGCGACCCCACGTCCACATGTGTGGATGTTGTATTTTGGCTTCGCTATATGCAACGCATAATTTAAATGTCACTAGAGTCCTTCTTTTTGATTGAAACCTGTTTGGTTGTAAAGAATAGTGTCTCTAGTTTCGTTTGATATGTTGCTTTAAAAAAAACATGAATTTTTCGCGAAACATGAAGTCCACATATGTGGAAATCGGGACCATTTTCCCTCAAAAGTTGAAAAAAAAAACATGTTAGTTATTTTGAATACATTTCAATTATAAAATCTGTGGGTCATTTCGCTTCACATTAATATAAATTTTATTATATTGTATTTTGTTATCACTGTACAATACAGTTATATTCGTTAACATTAGTAAACGCATTCCTATATATTTACTGTGCATTTTCATATTGAGAATAAATGTATTCATGCAAAAGCTGAAAAATTTTGCTTTCAGAGGTTTTATATGGAGTTAGGATGAAAATAAGGTGCATTTCAAACTTTTCTGAGACCAGTGCAGACAGACACCACACTGGTGGTTAAGTCATTCACTAAATAGGGAGCAAGGGAGCAAGGGTGCATCCTATAGCTTTCTATGTAGTTAAGGGCATTCACTCCTAAAATCCAACCAAAAGTTCAGTTTCAGGATGTAGACGATGTTTGGACTGCTCAATATGTTTGGCAGATATGGGACAATGGTTATCAGTACATAGATGCAGAATTTTATAATGCAAAATTTTATTTTAGCATGGTTGGCAGTGATTGGATGATGCTGGCCATTACTTTGAATAAGAATTATTTATTCAGCTTTATAGAAAATCAACTGTAATGTCAATAATGTCTCAAAAACATGAATAATCAACACTCCTGGACACATAAACTATTTGATGAAAAAATAAATTACTTTCTATAGCTTGGTATTACTTAAAATTTCACATCTTAGTCCCGCTGTCCACATATGTGTACATGTATTTTTAGGAAAACTACTTGCTCTATATGGCGCCCCTATGCATTGCATACATTGCATATATGGTTTTTGCGCCTCTGCCTACATCGCTGGTTTAATGGCTAATTCCATTGTGACAACTTGCCCCATATGGTGTGACAATATGCCCCACTATATCAAACAGGTTTGGAATGACATGAGGGTGAATTAACCCTCATGGCAGAATGATCATTATTGGGTGTACTATTGTTTTAAATTTCATTTAATTTGGAAAATAATCTCTATAAAATGATGTTCAAAAGAACATTTTCATGAATGACTGGAAAAGGTAATGGAAATCCATTGGTCAAAAAGTGCTGGAACCCCTGCATATAATTTGTAAACGGTAAAGCCTATTGTTTAACCCCAATTCTATTCCCTTCCATAAAGATGAGTTATTTTCCATGTTTTAGTGCCTAAATCAGTGCTCCAATCAGATTTTATTGTCATTTTTGGTTATGGATGAACACACTGTTTCTGGCTCAAAATGCTCTCACAGCCCTGCAGCGGTGAGTGATCCATGGTATCGCATGCAAAGGGTCGCATGGCATGCACATTTAACATGTGACGCTTGGTAAGGAGTTTTGTTAAATCGTCAAATATTGAGCCAGACGAAATCAAAGCACACCGGCATCAATATCAACGTCCAGCAGTTCTTTCTCCAGACTGATAACCTTTAACCTTGTGAGCACTCACTCAATTGTGAAGTGATTCGTAAGCTGACTGCGAGAGGATGTATAGGAATCTCGTTGGCATGTAAAGAGCTTGTTTTTACGTGCATGCCATGTTGATGAAACAATAAATGAATGCACATTAAAAGAATAGTTCACCCAAAAATTAAAACTGTCATTTTTTTTTACTCACATTTCATGTCGTTCTAAACCTGCATGCTTTTATTCTTCCGTGGAACACAAAATAAGACTTTTTAAGGATGTTTTAAGGATCTGTTACTTTATTTTATACCACAAAACAAAACAAATACTGATTCAGAAAATTATTCTTTGCAGTTTAGCATGTTCCCAGACTTCGCTGTTGCCGGTATTTGAATTAATGAACATAAACCAAGAGGGCATGTATTTCGAAAGATCAATTCTTTGGGATACTCTCAGCCAGACAAACAGCAGGACATTGACACGCCTATTATAACTTCAAACCCCGCTCTAATTTCCGACTCTTTATTTCTTACAGATTTTGTAAATTAGACTAAAGAAGCGGACATTGATTTTAACGGAACTCACAAACCTGAACGTCCGACATCTAGACCTATTATCCATATCACCCACTACACAATGGTGCTCTTGCAAAATTCCCCAAAGAGATTCTAAAAAGCTTATTTGGATTAAAATGAGCTTGCTCTTACGAACAAATATGATGTTTCCTAATTAGCGCCAAAGCAAATGCTCTTTCTGCTAAAATGATTTTTATTGACCGAACTTTGATCCGTGAGATTAAAGAGGAAGCTGGGTTGCTGGTAGTGTGGTGATTCCTCAGGGTCATAGAGCTTACATGCCGTCAGATTAAAAGAGAAGGTGACGACTTTGAGAGTTGTTGCCTGGTGCACAAGAACAATACATTTAAAGATGCTCAGCAGTGTTTTGCATGGTAGTAAGAATCTTTATTAGCATGTTCTCTTTGTGGCTTTTTTGGAAAAGTCCTTTTTGGGGTGCTTTTACACTAAAACTGTTAAAAACAAGCCAATTTATAGTACTTATTTTGAACTCAGGTGCTTAAAAAGGTGGTGATGTGTATTTGATATACACTGATGTATAGTTTGCATGTTTGCATAATAATAGTATTTGTTATTGCTGCTTGTCTCTAAATGCCTTCAGAGAGCACCTTGCATTTTAACGCAAGTGGTGTTCTGTGCGTGGAAATTTTGGTGGTAAATCTAGAGTAGATCTAGAGTCCGAGCAATCAAACTGCAGTCTTCATCTGAGTATTTTGTGTGAATGTTTACTTGTGTGTTAGTATGTCATTGCTCAGTTAGTTTCTGGAGCTTTTTGCTTTTGTTTACATGGCAACACCATCTGTTTGTGATCGTGCAGTCTTACACATGCATTGGCATTTGACACAGCTGTTTTGCAACAGGGGAGTCACTGTGTCCGCAAACAATTGCATTCTGTCTTTTTCCCTGTTTTCTCGTTCAAGTCAGTGTGAAACACTATTTGCAGCCCATTTAACTCCCGTAATCTGATGTATTTCTGCAGTGTGATCACACGGGATATCGACATGCTGCTTCTGAAAGTTCATGTACCCTGAAATCAACCATATTCAGCTGACGAATTACAGAAAAGTGGCATCTCCCATCAGGCTTTTTTGCATTAATTTGTGTGTGAACGTGCGTCTTCCTCTAGCATCAGTAGTGCTAGAGGGAAGCCGCAGGTTCTGTTCTCATGGAAACCAGGAAGTATCCATGTCTACATTCAAAATATTGAGCGCAATTCTGAGGTTGCATTTTTGTTCGAAAATGACAATTTGATTCCACTGACGGTTAGGTTTAGGGTTGGGGTTTGTGTTAGGGGAAGAGTTAAAGGTGCACTCAGTAATTTTTTGTTTGTGTCATCTTGGATTTACACTGACACCTAGTGGTGTGGATGTAGTATCATTCAAAATCAAGAGTTTCCAGTTACAGATGCCATTGTAGAAATTCACTATTCACAATCAGCCATGATTAATTTAATCCAAGAGTGAAAGTGTCCAACAAGACGGTTACTGAGATTACGCAAGTAGTATTCAGTTGGTCATGTGATTCTAAAATGGCAGCCCCCCACAAGGGCGCCCCTGCCAAATGTAGAATAAAACAGCTTTTATAAGGTTACTGATATGACTAGAGTCCTCATCTCATCTGAGTGCTCATGATTTTATACATAAGTTTCAAAATGACAATTAATTTCTTTAGAAGTAAAAGTTTTTAATGGGGAAAAAATTACTGAGTGTACCTTTAATCAAATATGCATTCTTGTTTCATAAAAAAAAAAAAAAAAAAACTTGCTTTACAACTCGTTTTTGGCGCCACTCTGTGGACATTTCACCCAGAAACTGGAACTCACACACTCCCATATGTTTCCAGCTTTGGCCACTGGGGGCAATAATTTTAATTTTGGTGATTTTTTTGAATAGTGCTTAAGACCTACTGTCGCTGAATTCACAGTAATCAGTCTGATTTCTGAGTGATTTTATCTGATGGGGCGAGTGTTCAAGAAACCTGTTTGAAACAATCATTTTGTTTGGTGACGCTAATCTAGTTTTTTGTTTTTAATGTTAGGGATTGATTAGACCTCAGTCAACATTCACTTTCATTGTGTCTTTTTTATATACAATAAAAATGAGTGGTGAGACTGAGACTGAACATTCTGTTTAGAAAGAAAGTCATACAGGTTTGGAACAATTTGGAGGTGAGTAAATGATGACAGAATTTAAATTTTTGAGTGAACTACCCCCTCAAGTCAGAAACTAACTAGACTATTTTTGCTTTTGTTTTAAGATATACATTAGTAATTCCGGTTCTAGATTACAGTTAATTGTCCCCTAGCAGAGACTACTTTCGGCCCAGATGAATGCAACCTCTTATGTACTTCAGAATGTGGATTCACCTCAGAACTAATCTGAATATAAACTCAAATTTTATTTTCAAACTTGCCTGTCAGTCAATAACACTCAAGCCCCCTGACAAAAATATTCATCCTCAATCCAATTGATGTCTCTCTGATAGCATTGCTGCTCTTGTCGCGTTCTCACACTTGAAACTCTTTTGGGGTATAAGCTCTGTTTTCCTCATATCTGAAGAGAGCTGTTATTAGGGGCTTCACAGAATGGAGCAGTCCTCTGTGAAGTGGAGCGATACTTGAGACAAGGATAGCATTTCACAGCTATTGACAGAGAGCCGTTTCCGCCCCAAGAGCTCGGGGACACTTCAATCGCAGCCACTGGCACCGTAAACGCCAAAGAGGATCGATTCATTATAGCTTTTTTGTTATTTTTCTGGATTTGTTTAAATAATCCTCATACAGACCTCAGAAATAAACCACCGACCCGAAATGCATTTTCTGCACTGATTTTGAGGGGAAAATGGATTTAAAACAGGTAATATGGTGTTTAATGGAGCTGAGTGTGCTATACTATTATTGGTAGCTGAAAGCATAATCAGATTAGCCAAAATATGTAATAAATGAAAATACAAGGAGCAGGAAGCATTTACATTCTTTGGAAATCTGCAGAGCTTTCCGAGTTCTGTGCACGCTGATTCAGTGTGGACTGGGGCCGTTCACACTAAAGCGTTGTTAAAAAAAAAAAAAATAGAACATAAAGCAGGTGTTTCCAGACTTTCATTTTTTTTTTTTTTACAGTAACAGACAGCCTCTAAAAAATTGTATAAGTCTTCCATGGGACACAAAAGGAGATATTACAATTAAAGTGAATGTGACAGAGGCTGTCATTCTGTTTAATATCTCCTTTTGTGTTCCATGGAAGAAATACAGTAATACGGGTTTAAAAAAACATGAGGGTGAGTAAATGATGACAGAATTTTCATTTTTGGGTGAATTATCCCTTAAAATGTATATAAATTTAATAGGAATTGTATATCTTAGGTCATTTAACCTAAGATATGTGCCTTTTTACACATTTGGCTGCAGTTTCCTAGTGAAATGTCCAGCAGGGGGCGCCAAAAGCGAGTGAAATGGTGTCGTAATCAGACAAGAATTTTAAGATGTGGTATTAATGTATAAAACGTACCTTCCTAACCTAAAACTTTAACCTAAACCTAACCAATACTGTCCTAAATGCAACTGAGAGGTGAAAAAACAGACATCCTTAACCAACGCCTAAACCTAACTGATAGTGTCCAAAAACAAAATGAGAAATGTCTATATTTGGGTGGCGAGGTGTGTCAGTGTGTTTCGCTGTCCCCTTCGGCATATCGCGGCCCCGTTTCGCGGCCCCCTTCAGCTTATCGCGGCCCCTTTCATCATATCGTGGCCCCGTTTCGCGGACAGCCAGGGGCGGAGCCAGGAGTTTTTCACAGGGGTGGCCTGGCAGGGGCCAGCGATCAGTCTGTAGTGGCACAGAAATTATAGTGACACCTGGGACAGAGAGGTGCGGCGACCTTGGTGTGCTCACATGTTAAGACTCCTGTGTATTGTGGTTGTACAGAGACAGTTCCACATCTAAAAACTAAATTGTGCCCAAGACAAAAAATGAGCAAAGCGGCAGTTGCAAGCAGGGTGGCCAATGGGGTGGACAGGCTTCGGTCCATGGTGGCCACAGCCACCCCTGGCCACCCCCTAGCTCCACCACTGCGGACAGCTCACCGGGAAAAGTCACGGTTCTCCTGATGGCCAGTCCGCCTCTGTGTGTGAGAAATAGTGCGAAAAATATGTGTTTATAAATCTGTTGTAGCCACAATTTGTGTGAAAATGAACGCACAATTTTTGTACAGCTTCTAATGTTAATTTCTCCAGGAAACTGCGGCGAAACGTAGAATGAGGCACGTAAAAGTCAGTTTGCAAAACTGTAGATATAGTAGCGTTCATTCTATGAGACTAGTTTGCAGCCAGCGTGTTTAACTGGTCATAGCTTTCTCATTTCTAATTAAATTTTGCATTCACTAGATCATTTTTAAATAGTCTCATGGTGTGACAAATAATTCTTTTGAAGTATAAAAATGACATCTACTGTATGTTTCTCAACTAATATAAGGTTATAAAAGCAGCATGCATACAATTTTAAAACGATAAGAAAAATGGTTAAAAATAGTTTTGTGAATAGTTTGAAGTATAGCCTCACACCATGTCTGTTTTCCAGTAGTATTTCATTTTAACTACTCATATGCATTTGTGTTAAATGTGTGAATTTAATATTTGGTTTTAATGTCCTCTGTTAAACTTTTTTGCCTTGGATATAGACAAAATATACGTTTATCCATATACGCTCAGAGAACTCTGAAAAAAGTTTCATCTCTCTTTGCCTCCCCTGTGACACACTGGTTTCAATATTCAGCACATAAAAATTCAAAGCACAGAACGCAAAGTGATAGAAATTCAGCACCATGCAGACAATGGGATAAAAACATTAATGAAAATTTTACATTGACTAAAAGTCAGAGTTCCCCCTTCATTAATTTTAAAGTCGCTCTCTCAGACTTGGAAATGTGTTCGGACAGCCGGCTCTTTGCTCAGTCTTGCCGTTGCCTCGCGAAAGACTCGCTGAGCCCACCAACGCTCTTCACATGCCGCTCATCATTTTCAAACATGACAGCTGCTGCTGACCTTTGGGGCTCTGGAAAGTTTACTTTTTGGTCTCCCACTTTACTGAAGTCACATTTTCACACTTTAATTCCATATATTATCCCCTCAAATGTATTGTGGGCGTTTTTTCATCATCATTCTGTGTTATGTCGATACATGTCTCACGTGGGAGTATTTAGGAGGATTTAATCCTAAATGGCTCTCATTTCCTCTGTAATAGATGCTACAAAGTTGCCGTTTTCATGAGGAAACATAATTATCAGAGAGATTTTGTTGTGTGGGAAGGATCTTCCACATGCACTTGTGCTGCACACACGCATGAAGGTGAGCAGGTTAATGCGACAGATGCTTTGTGCAATGCGTCCTCTCATTTGATAGTGCGCAAGGAAGGCTTGAAGGAACAAGTCTGTAATCTGTGATCATGTACTCCTGGAAGACAGCGTTGTTTAAAATACTGCAGAAACTGGCATTATTGCACTCATCTTTTTGTTGGTTACAGAAATAGTTTCCTAAAAATGGACCGAACAGAATTTTTCTTTTTGAATCAACTATTCCTTTGAAAATGCAATATGGTGCAAAAAAACAGCTACGGTTGCAATATCTATTTCTTTATATTGGGTCAGTTGTAGAGAGGAGAAATAATTATATTTTGAAATGCATTTGGCATCTGAATAAACAGCACTGATCTGCCTTGAAGTGCAATGGACTTCAAGATGTATGGGGAGAGCTTACCGCATGTCCTCTCTTCTATCCCAGAGGACACGGGTAATCTGCACCACTGTCTGTCTGACATGGCCGGGGGTAGAGCGACGGTGAGCAGGAGAAAATACTAAAAGTTGAGGCAGCTGTATAAGACGCCGGGTGTGATGTTTGATTAATCTGTATATCTAAATCCCTGAAATCCACTGAGCCTGCAATAGATAAAATAGCAGGGTGAAATACTGCAATAGTTAGCTGACATGTCAAGGACTGTTTATGTTTTCTCTTTCTGTCCTTTATGCAGCAGTTCAAGCCGAAAACTACTTGTGTGATCAAGCAATACCACCATACCATTAAAACTCTTTTTCTGTAGGGTTGGTTGTCAAGAACCGTTCCATTTTCATTTAAAGGTGCATTATGTAAGGTTCAGAAACCCTTGTTAATAATGACTCCTGTGGCCGTTAAGTGAACTGCAGCCAGCTACCTGTTGCTCGTGCTCGTGCTCACGCACACACTCCATAGGGATGCGAGCATCGACCAAAACAATGACGTAACGTACAAAGACACAACGTGACTCACTGGCATCATGCTGACAGATGAGGTAGCATAATTAAAATTACACAGTTATGATTGTTTTACTACAAACTTTGAGACCGTATATTATATTTGACTCTCCAGTGCTGGAACAGGGCTAAAACAAAGTGTGGATATAGGTCTGGCTATGCGAGACTGTAGTTTGATCACTATTCTTTGCACGATACATTGACTGCATTTATACGATAGTCTATGTCAGCGTTAGCTAGCTAGCCAGCTTTATCAATAGCTGTTAGCTAAGTTTGGTGGATGATGACAGTAGCTGTTTATAAAATAGACTGTACATTATAAATATGTTGACACAATTCAGTATTGATGTGATTCCATCACAACTGTCATTCTGATATATCGATGCGCTATTGTTTTATAATCATAGATTGTTTATATTTTCTGTATAACCAAGTTACGTTACACTAATGAATGGAGCTTTTTGCATTATCTTGAACATTGTCTAGCATTCATTTCATGTGTTATTGTAGTTTACTTTGCTGAATAATTACAGATTAACTTTGATTATGACAGTTACTGTGCAGGCAAGATCAAGTTAGCTAAAATGACACAGATCAGTCCTTATCAGGCACTATATTTCACATGCTTTGCAGTTATGTACGCTTACCTGTCCAATAAGAAGAACACCAATTCAGGATCGGTTTTGATCCCCAAAACCGAACGTAGGTCCCTCCAGGAATCAAATGTCCTGCCAATGTTCACTCTAGCTTTCACTCCACTACGATCACGTTCCCGCTTAGCCAGACGGGATTAAGTAGATACATTTTTTTTTCTTTTTTTTTTGGCTTACTCAGAGTTTGTGTATGAGTCAGTGTTGTGCTGGGAGCTGGACGTTTGCTGGATTCCATCTCTAAGATAACGTTACCTAGTGTTGCAGTTTGTTGTCGCTGTTGAATAGCGGAAGCACTGAGGCAAGGCTCTTGGGAGCTCGCAAAACGTCACATCCTTTGGATTTTCCCGGCAAAAGTGACCCGCTCCCTTCGCATGAAAATCAGTCTACAGGCTTTAATAGGCAACCTAGGAAGTCCGAGAAGGGCTCATTTTTTAAGTTGCGTTACGAGCCGTTCAAACATTGGCAAAAAAAAAGGTGAATATTACAAGAAAATTTTTAAATATTGCACCTTTAAATAACAGAATAAACTTAGTTTCCTCTTTGTTAATTGTTGATTTCGTTAACTTCTGCATTCTTCGGCCAATGCAGATGGAACATATTTGTGAGCAGTATTTCAGCGCTGAAACCTGCGTTTTACTCTCAACACACAACCCAGTTTAACACAGTGCTATCTGCTGGTATAGAGCTCCGCCATTCACATTTAAGTGATTGTCTTGTTTTTCTTCTCATTACAAACACTCCTCCTTTCTATGTAAATTAGACTTAGTTTAAAATGTACCTTATTCACAAAAATCAGCGCTATTTGTCTGACACAATCAATTTGTTACTATTAAAGAAAAGCAGCTAAATATTTTTTTTTCTTGTATTAACCATCCATGTAACAAAATGTAGTGAGTTTCACTCTTAAATGAAGAAACAACTTTACAATAAGGTTGTATTCATTAACATTTACTACATTAACATGTACATTAACACTACATCTAACAATGAACAATACTTCTTCATAGGTTTTATTAATCCTAGTTAATGTTAATTTCAACATATTACATTCTTAAAATGAAAAATTGTAAATAGTAACGTTAAAAAGTTGGAAAAGTTGATGCATTATTAAGTAAACTAACTCACATAAACTTACAATGAACAGTTGTATTTTTATAGTTATAACATTAACAAAGATGCTGTTTCTCGTTAGTTCATGATACCTAATGCATTTACTAATGTTAACATATTAAGTACAACCTTATAGTGAAGTGGGTAACATATTATTAAATGCATTAGGTATTATGAACTAACCATTTTTTTACAGCATTTATTAAACTTGATTAATGTTGTTTATGAAAATACACTCAAAAAATATATAAGCCTATTTTTAAGATTTTTAAGATTTCAATCTCATCTAATTGAATTGTGTAATTAAAAAATAAAGTATTTCGTTTTTTTGTGTTAAAAATGACTCAATTCAATTTGAAAATTTTGTGAAAATGAAATACATAAATCTTAAAAATAGGCAAAAATATTTTTCAGTTTTAGTTCATGTTCATTATGCATTAACTGATGTTAACATATGCAACTTTTTAATTAAAAAACAATTATTAAATTAGTATATGTTGAAATTACCATTAACCAAGAATAACCAATGTTGCCAAGGTGCTTTTCATTATTAGTTCATGTTAAATATTGTTATTTATTAATAACAACCTTACTGTAATGCGTTTAACCAAATACATAAATAAATAAATAAATAAATAAATTGCCAATGGGGTAAGAACTTAATTCAAGACATGTTTTCTGAAAATAAGTCTTAACACTCTATGCAGTTTTGCTTCTCAAGTAAAAAAGGATGTTGCAAAACAGGCAAGAATACTCATTTTGAAAATAATTTCTGATTTATTAGAACAAAGTTTTGTTGCAAGAAATGCTAATTTGTAAAAAAAAAAAAAAAGAAAAAAGAATATGCAATCAAAAATAGCATCATTTTGTGTAGTATTTTGCTTTTGTATACTGTTAAGAACACTTATTTCAGGGCAGAGAGCTTTTCTCAAAAGTACTAATGGAATCGTTAACTGGAACACAAATGGTTAAATTCTTTGCAGTTCCCATTTCTATTGCTCTCTATGTCTCTTTCGAAGTTCTTCGTTGTTTTGTCTCTTTCCCTTGTTCCCCTGTGAGAACCGATGTTGAACTCTTCCCGTCCTGTGTTTTAAAGCAGCTTAAGTGCCCCTCCATGCAGCTGATTTCCTCGTAGGCCTTAAGAAGTGATCACCTTCCCACAATGCCCTCAGGATTAAATAGGCCAGCCCGTCCTCTCCCTGCGCCGCGCCCCTACCTTTGTAGTCAATAAAAGACTAACTAGAAAAGAATGAGGCAATGGAAGAATCAATCTGCTGGAAGCCCCCCTACAGTTTTCTCATCACTTCTTGTGTTGCATGTCATCTCGGTTCGTAACAGGGAAAAAAGCACAAACTCAATATGTGGCATGATTTTTTTGTTTGCTTCTTATTTTTAGTCTTTTCTGGTGTTGACTGAGAAAATAGAGGTATAGGAAAAAGAGCAGTTTGATCGAATGAGTAAGGGAGATAAGTTGTGTTTTGTGTTGTGTTCATACTCACAGCAGGGATGAGTACTACATGAAATTTTGTGTTCAAGGGAACTGGTTAAGGCAGTGGATATTGTGCTCGTTTTTGCTTTCTGTCTGAAATGGGGGGAAATCTAGGATTTCAGCATTCAGGGCCCCATGAAGTGGATTGACAAGTGCAGTTTTTCCTGTGTTGACATATTTCCTACTGAAACAAGAAGTTGGACATATCAAAGGACTAGCCAATATCTTTTAGCTTATGTTTAAGCCGCCAATCAAGTCAATGGCTGGTTGTATTAGGGGGAGGGAAATTGTCATTCTAGAGACCATTGTATTGTACAGGAATTTGGATACGCCCATGAGTGCGAGATTAGTCATCAATACTTTTGGTCCATTTTTCCAGGAGAAAGCCTTTAAATTTTAAATGGCTTATATCTGCTTTTAGAAGTACACTAGTACAGGCAGGACTCCAAATTGCGACTAAACGGTCGTTTTTGAGTTTGCGCTAGTCTGACTACAGAGTTGGCTGACTCTCTTCGATTAAGCACAGACATTTTTTTTTATTGCTTTTTAATGTTGTGTAAGAGAAACACCAAACAGAAAATGCTCAAAGTGGAATGAAACCGCGCTATCCGCTGCCTGCATCAATTATGTGCATGGCTCAATGGAGAGATATCCGTGAGCACAGAACAGGGGCAGTTACTCGCAGACCAGTCTCAATCATGCAGCGCAGATCATTATGAAGTTAAACAGTAAGGAACCCATTTTGAATTCTCTGTTACAAGTAAACAAACTAATAAAAAAACATATTAAACAACCCGAAATTCTAAGCAGCACTGACAGGGAAAATAGGAGAAAACACTGTGCCATGAAAAGACATAAATTAGAAGCCTTTTCAATTCACACACCACCAACTTTACATACATTTTTGTGGTTAGGTTTAGATATGGTGACTGGGTTAGGGGTTGAAATGAACGAATATCTCACGAACGCACGTTCGGAACCCGGAACTTTGTTTTTTTCCGTCATACGCAACAGGGCTTTTTACATTTCTATCATGGTTATGTTTAGGGTCTGGATAAGGTGTTACACTTTATGGTTAGGTTTAGGGGTGGGGTTTGGGGTTAAAATTAGGGGAAATATACAAAGGCATGTTCCAAAAAATGGGCCTGGGTAGCTCAGTGAGTAAAGACGCTGGCTACCACCCCTGGAGTCGCGAGTTCAAATCCAGGGAGTGCTGAGTGATTCCAACCAGGTCTCCTGAGCAACCAAATTGGCCCAGTTGCTAGGGAGGGTAGAGTCACATGGGTTATCCTCCTTGTGGTCGCTATAATGTGGTTTGCTCTCGGTGGGGCGCGTGGTGAATTGTGCGTGGACACACTCAACAAGCTATGTGATAAGATGCGTGTATTGACAGTCTCAGATGTGGAGGCATCTGAGATTCATCCTCCGCCACCCTGAGGTGTGTCACTACGCCACCACGAGGACTTAGAGCGCATTGGGAATTGGACATTCCAAGTTGGGGAGAAAAAGTGGAGAAAAAAAAACAACAAAAAAACAAAACATCAGGGTCTACAAGGACACAAGGGAAAGATATGTGTATAAGTTGTACATTTTCAGATGAACAAAGATGTACGATTTGTTATGAAATTGCCATCTCGTACTATTCTTACGCATTCTCAGGAGATCAGGTTGGATTGAGCTGTTAGGTACTTTCCGTATTAAATGAAATACAAGTACTATAACTGATATTTCTCTCACTCTGTCCATACTCTTGGATGGACTTTTTCACTTGTCGCAATGTGTTCTAGCCTTCTCTACAAAGGGTACATGTGATGCTGCCTTAGAATTTGGCCAAAATGAGGCACCTTAGGGCATTTTCAGACCTGTAGCTCGTTTGATTTGTTCCGAAACAGGGGCGAAACTTGTTACAATGTTGCATTTTCTTTATGGTTTGGTTCACTTTCACAAGCCAACATTTCGAAATGGACAGCATTTGTGTGAGCAAACTGTCCCTTCAATGGTCAGAATGTTTGTGATTTAGCTCATACATCGATATACCGGTTAAAATTATATTCCTGTAAAAATTATGGGCGACTTAAAAGATGACTTACAGATTTCTCCTTCAAAAATCCATCAGGTAGTCTCATGGTAATAATAGGGTTAATGGTTAGGCCGTTGGGTTGGATTGCATTCTCACCACAAGCAAACGGCTCCAGAGTTCATTTAAAACTGGAAGGAATGATTGTTTTGGTGCAGAAAGGAGTGTAATTTTCATGTTCATATATGCCTAAATGAACTGAACTAAGGGGGAAAAAAAATGCAACAGGTTTCCTACTTTTTGGAACAACTGTATTTAAGGTGGCTGAGCTGAAGCCCCTAAATAGGGTGTGAATCGGGTATGGTGGGAATCTCTCCTCATTTGTCAGTGTATATTTGTTTTGGAGCACGGTGGCGATTCTGCTGATGGACACATCAGGGTATGTGAGGACTCAAACCACCTCAGCAGTATTGTATTTGAATCAATGATTCGGTTTTATGCTGACACTCTGAAGAAGCCTGTACTTTAACAGTCACTCCCCTCTGTTAAACCCTTTAAGGTATAAGGACATCAGGAGGCATCCAGAGAATTGCTTACACTCTTATAGTACGTGGCCTTCAAGTAAAGTGGTAATTTCGAGTTACATGCACATGAATGACCAAGCTTATCTAACAGTGAGAAACTTAATTCTTGATAGAAGTTAATGATTTTGCGTCGATTGCTATTTTCATTTATTGATTTTTTTATTTGTATTTTTATGTATTATTTTTATTTTCCAGCTTTGAGTCAGACTTTGTGGTTTGATTTAGGCAAATTAATAAATTATTTGTTAGATACCATAAATAAATCATATACACTCCCTGTCAAACCATTGGACACACTTAAAAAAAAATATATATATATATTTTGATGTGTAGGCTTATGCTTAAATGCTTGAAATTACAGATATAATTAGACTATATATTACATTTAATGCTGTCAATCGATTCAAATATTTAATCACGATCAATCGTGTAATTTTTATAGTTAATAGTGATTAATCAGATTTTAAGTGCTAAAATTTGACTCTATATATACATCTTTTCCTGTCAATATGCATTTAGTTTCTTCTTAGAAAAGAAAACATTATGCAACAATGTTTTATTAACATTTTCCAAAATTTTAGGAGGTTGACTTATTGAAAGAACTGGTTCCCATAGGTTGCATATGCATTGCATGCGCATTACATCTCTAAAATACTCATCCTCCACAATATTATTCGGCTGGGCAGGCTGTAGCTATCCACTTTGCTATAGCAATCGTGAAGCTGCTTTCATATGATTCATCCCGCTTTGTACTTGACATGAAAAACATTGCGGAGGACGTCTTGTTTTGGTTGTAGTGCTGGCACTGTGCACGTAATACTTCATCCGAATTGTCCAGTAAGATGGAAGCGCATGGTGGCGCCGGGGAAACACTAATAATCCAGCTCTCGTCCTGCCTGATGTCTGACTTCCACTGTTATATGTCGCTGAGTGATGACGACTAACTGCAGATTGTGCCAGCCAGACTTCAGTCTACTACAGTGGACTTCATGCCAATTCTGAGACACGGGATACTTCATGTGCCACTGTCTGAACCTTGGACTCAAGACTGACTTCGCCAAAATGACCTGCCATAAGCTTCCGACCGGACTGCGATGCCCCTCACTGACTGTACCCTATACTGCCTTGGTCAAAGAATGGATTACACTCCTTTAAAATAGAATAGACCATTAATTAACTGCCACATAAAGCCTTCATCGGCTAAATAACACGTGTATTGCACAATCTACAATCACATTTTTATCATATATCACAATGATGACTAAGACATTACAACTTTATTTTCTGTTATAGCATAATTTCCTATACAGCTGTTTTGAAACAACATCTGTTGTGAAAAGTGCTATACAAATAAAAATTACTTGACTTTTGCTTCACTCCAGCATGTCAGGTGAATGCGGCTTTAGTTTTGCAGCGCATGTGATAGTCGACAAACCTTCCGCAAGAGAACTCCAACAAGCTAGCCTGCAGCAGTGGTCCCTCATCAGTGTTTTTGGCTTTTAGATGAGAGTTAAGACTTGACATGCTTTTGTGGTTGTTAAATTCTGCCATACAAAAGCCGCAAAGCACTTGCTTTGTCACAAATCCCATCTGGTTTTGTTTTGTCCAAAACATTCGTGTTAAGAGGTCCTTTCTCCATCACTTCATCAGGATTTTGATTTAACATGTTTGGTCACTTCATGAATCTTATACTTCCATACTAGTTTGGATGATTTTTTTTTTTTTTTTTTATCATTTTAAAATGTGGAAAATAGTAATAATATAGGAAGAGTTGGTGTCCACACTTTTAGCTGGTAGTATAGGTTCTATAAAGTGTATTTAGTTGTGCTTATCCATTGGTACAATATAGATACCTCTATAATTTTTTCCAACTTAAAAGCGTGAAAACTCAGAAGTAGCTTACCAGGTGCAATTGAAAGCAGCTTTAGTACTAAATGAACCATTTAAAGTAATTCAAAATCTGTTTCCGTAGCTGGCAATCTTCCTGTGTTAACACATTCTTCATCTTCAATTTTATTTAAGTTTTATTTAATATCTTCCCCATTGACCTGCTAGTGGTTTTAGCATTGTTCCCGTATTTGTTATGTGCATTCTCATGCACATTACTCTAAATGGATTTTAATAACATTCTACATTTCAGTCCTTGACAAGATCATTTCTTCAATAATCCCCACTGGTACATGTGGAGAAACAGACCTTGGCTTTTTGTAAAATTGTTTGGTTGAATGTTTTATTAATTAAAGACTTAAAGGAAACATGATTCTGATTTTGGTGCAAGAAATGTTGAATTGCTATTGAATTGCATTTTAATTAAATTTATATTTCTCTATGCAGTGCATGACATACAAGGACAATCGAATTTAAACTGAAACACACTCTCCGTGTGTGTAGATATGCAAGCTCTCGTGTGGTAGGCATCATCCATGCTATTTTTATTAACACTAAGGTGATTCAAAATACTTATCTGTTATTTCTATAAAAATATATTTGTCCTTGGAGCTCTCTTTTCATAAGTTATTTACAAGTGTGTGTGTGTCTGCCGCTTTCATGTACCCCTGTATGTTTTCATAGGCTTGCATGCTGATGAGTAGGGCCTGTCATAGCTGGCTGCCTTTCTCAAATCTTTTAAAGCTCTAAAACAACACATTCAAAAACAATTTTGATGGGCTTGAGGGATTTTGTCACAGGACATGAGAAAAAGAGAGCTGTCCAAAACAAAGACAAAAATTTGGCTGACAGTTACAATTTTGCTGAATATGTATTATATTTGGGGGGGGGGGGGGGGGGGTTGACACCAGGACACCAGGACACCATTGGACATCAATCAGTGGTGATCCAACACAGTTTTAAAATGGTTTAGCATACAAAAATAGAGCAAAATGTCTTTAAAATCAAACTATAACATAAAAAAAAAAAAAAAAAAAAAAAATCATAATTTAAATCAGTCAGAGGTCCCCAGCGCAATTTTTATTTTTATTTTTTAAACAATTTGTACTTCATACCTTTTGTTTTGTTGGACAAGAAAAACTAGCTTAATGTGACCCACATTTGGTATCCAACCATTGAAAATGGGTCCAATTTAAAAAAAAAAATTGCCACATTGAGAGCATCATATCTCTTGGCTTTAATCATACAGGGCCTTAAAAGTGAAGATATAAAAAGGAAAGTATATTCTGAAACAGAATCTGAAAGGAGATTTTTTCCAATTTTGGAAAAGCAACACACTTTTAAGGCCCTATGTGATTAAAGCCAAGAGATATGGAGCTCTCAATGTGGTGACATTTTTTAAATTTGACCCATTTTCAGTGGTTGGAAACAAAAAATCTTTAGTATTTGTACTCACACCATTGGCATATAATGCAACAAAAGGTGCTGAAGTCAACTGATTTGAGTAATAGACCTACCTATCTCAGTGTCAATTCAATGTATCTGCCTAATTTGGCTAACTTTTACCAAGTGACCGATGAATATGTCAAAATACCATTGAGTTTGATTGGATGCGTGGCCTTCTGAAGTCATACGATAGCTTTGGATCAGGAACAGACCAAAATTTGAAAAAACACAGCTTGGCATTAATGACGTCAAACTTGGTGCTGTGCTTCATTGCACCATTTTTTTAATCTGAAAGTGGATGTGAATAAGATTTCAGAGCTAGCTAGCTTCAACCTGGTGAAACGTTAGTTTGTTTGGACACACAGCATTTGATATCAACAACAAAAGTTATGGGAAGTGTTTTCGCCTCCCTTTAAAAAGTCGATAAACCTATTTATATTGCTTCAAAATGCAGAGAAACAATGTCACTTGGCGTTAATGATGTCACATCTGGCCATTTTTATGGGCAAATCATGAAATGCACCATTTTTTTAATCTGAAAATGGACATGAATAAAATTTCAGAGCTAGTAAGCTCCTTCTAATTTACATTAATTTATGCCAAAATATTGTAGAGACTGATTAGATGCAGTTTTGATTTCAGTAACAAAAGATATGGAAAGCATTTTCAGCCCTCTTTAAACATTTTATTAACCTATATAGACTGCTTCAAAATGCAGAGAAACAATGTCACTTGGTGTTAATGTGAAATCTGGCCTTTTTTGGTCAAACACAAAAAAAAAATAAAATAAAATAAAATATATATATATATATATATTTGATTTTGATTTTTTTCTATCTGTACACAAATAAGATTTCAGAGCTAACTAGCTTCTTCCATTTTTTGGCCAAATGTCAAAAGTGCAATTTTTGGCATCTCAAATGGATGAGAGTAAGATTTCAAACCTGGAAAGCTTCTATACCATGGAGTTTTATTAGACACCTTTTCACTGTCAAAAAAATGCAGATAAACAATTTTATTTAGCTACCCTTACTATGCACAATTTTATGGTTATTTGAAATGTATTACTTGTATTTAGTGTTGTTTTGTTCTGTTTTTTCCCCTGCTGTCTGGGTTGTGACCCACAAGTTGAGCACAACACCATTTTAGACTTTTTCTTGCACAAGTAACATCAAGCATCATTATGTCTCTAATATGCAAACCAAATGATTCTTTTTAAATACAGCCCCTTGAAAGCAATAAGATTCGGCGATAAACATGGTTCTCTTCAAGCGCCTTTTGAATGGGAAACTTCCTCAGGCTTTGAAAGGGTGTGTGATAAAGTCCGGACTGAAATGACTACAACAGACAGCTTTCAGGGCCAGATGAGTTCCCATAGTATTATTATTATTTTTTTTCATCTGCAGTCGATTCTTTTGAAGTTTGATTCAGAAGTGCCACAGCCATGAGATGAAGTCAGAACATAGACGTGCTGCATGAAAAGATGAAAATTTACAGAGTGGTCACTCATCTAAAAGACACGGTTGGGGGAGGATAACGAAACTGTTCCTAGCTTTCAGAAATTCGTACTTCTCAGTGTGGGTGTGTGCTTGCTCTCAGTAGCTCTGTTGAAAACCTAGTGAACTGCTTCATTGCCTACATAAGCAGCTGCTTACTAAGGCCCAAAACATACTTCATGCAAGTACATGAACACAGACACTTCTAGCTATGCAAACTTGACTTCACGGATTATTAAATTTACAAAATGTGTCAGTGTGCAATTCATAAAGCAGCGCAAGCATGTGTTGCATTCTAAGCCTTGCTGCAAGGAGTACTATTGCAAACAATAGCATAAAACATCTTTTATGGCAAGTTTTCTCTTCAGCTGAACTACTGTCATGGCGGAGTTACTATTTGAAGAGAATCTGGCTTTAGCAAAATTATTTTTACATGTTTCAATGTACATATTGCTGCAGTTTCCTGGTGAAATGAACACTAGAGGCGTTACAACAACAACGACTTTCATTCACTTTCACATACATCACATGAAAAATGGCAGATTATCAGTTCATAAACACTTACTTTTCGCCTGTTCCACACACAGTACTATCGTATGACATCTAAACAGTTTTACTCTAACACATGACTTGTAAGGGTATTTATTTTGGATTACATAACCAACTAAAATTACTAGCTTTGTCAAATGCATTCAAACTGCACCGTAGCTCAGCTGATAGAGTGTTGCACTTGCGATTTAAAGGACGAGGGTACCAGTCCTGAAGAACACAAGAGTTGACACATGAGCCAAAAGTGTCATAGAAGCACCACAAAATGATGTGGATATATTTTTCATCTCACATTTTGTTTTTTCTGACACTATCGGTTAGGTTTAGGTTTAAGGTTTAGGGTAGAGAGGATGGTTTTGTTGCTTTAAAACAGCATCTCTTTGGGAGAAAATGTAACTAGTCTTTAGCGCCTCACAGTGGACATTTCACCTTGGAACTGCCGCGATGCGTGTTGAACCGTGTAATATCATATTGCAAAATGGCGCTACAGTCACGTCATTTTCAGGAGATCATGCTGGTTTTCTAAATGTTATTTTAAGGTTAACATAAACTTCCTGAAAACTTGAAAACTTCCTAAAAACGTATTTAACTTAACATCACTTTTCACTCTCAGAAAAAATTAAAGAAACGTAGTTTAAAGAACGTACAAACAATGTTGCACTGAAAATCATTTTCTCCTAACATTAGCTGTGTTTCCATCCAGAAAATTGTATGCACATTTTGAAACTGCACATAAGATATCCTGAATGGAAATGCTTAATATGAGAATTAACATTCTAAAGCTCGCTAGGAGGAGGTGGATTTTCTAGATTTTCGCATTAGTTAAAATGCGCATTAAGGTGATGGAAATTGTTTATTTGCCAAACGATGACGTGTTTTGACCATTTGTGCGTGTGTTAGCTTGCAATAGCTTGATGTGACTGGCCCAATTAAAGATAAGATCTTGGCACACAATTCTTTGAACATAGCCCTTGTCATTCGGAAGTGTTTAACCCACAGCCAGGGGCGTAGATTCCAGGGGAGATGGGGGTGAGGAAACCTCCCCAATAATAAAAACAAGTAAGTACAACCCCCCCAATATTTATACCATGATCAATGGAAACATGTAAATTCTTCACAACACCCCACCCCCCCAACCCCCCCCCAATGTTCAAGCCAAATCTACACGCTTGCCCACAGCTGCTCGTTAAAGTGGGTCTTCACAATCCGCAAGAACAGTTTTGAGAGCGGGTGCTCCAAGGTATGCGGAGACTGGCGGCGTGTGGGCATCGTAGCTATTTAAGCCCCATTATATCAAATTTTACACTTATTCAGCGGTGTCTCATGGGTAAATTTAATAAAATTAGATACTTGCTCCAATCTTGCAAATAAAACTTTCCCCGAAGCAGGGAGGTCATTCAGCTGCTCCATAATGACGAGGCGGCTCGTAATGCGCATTACGAATGACGACTTTCTTAAGTCAAATTTTTAGAAATGCGCTTAAAAGATGCATATCATTTAGATGGAAACCCAGCTATTGTAAAGACTTTAAAGAATATTCCAGGTTCAGTACAAGTTAAGCTCAGTCGACAGCATGTGTGGCAATAATGTTGATTACCACAAAACCTTATTTTGTCTCTTCCCTGCTCTTCTTAAAAAAAAACAGCAAAAATCTGGGTTCCAGTGAGGCACTTACAATGGAATGAATGAGGGCCAATTTTGGAACATTAAAATACTCACTGTTTCAAAAGTATAGCCACAAAACATAAACAATATGCGTGTTAACATAATTTTAGTGTGATAAAATCACTTACTAACCTTTTCTGTGTAAAGTTTATATTCTGTGTCAATTAACTTTTATAACATTGTTGCCATGACAACGTAACACTGTAAACCTTAAAATCCTAAAAGAACTGTAAAAACATGGGTTTTAACAACTTTACAGCTCAAATAACCCACAAGTTTTAACAGAAGAATTAATGTAAGTGCTTTTATAAAATTCTAAGCTTCACATTTCTGCCTCTAACCCTTCCAAAACGTACCTATTTACTTTTATTATAAGTGCCTCATTGTAACCTTGAATTTTGCTTTATTTTCAAGAAAATGAGGACGAGTCGAAATTCTTTTTTATGGTAATCATCATTATGCCACAGATGCTGTTGATTGAGCTTAACTTGTATTGAACCCAGAATATTATGTTCCATTAACATTTGTTCCTAAACTTTACATAATGGAAGCCAAAGTTGTTGATTTGTTCCCTGTTTGGTGGTTAGCTAGCTAGCTTCCAGTTTAATGGCACAGACATTTAAAGGTAAACCGTCTTGTTCAAGCAAGAACACACGTGTGTATGCATTTGCAAGTATGTTTCGAGCAACCTAACCGTTGTGGAACCTCGTAAGTGAATGATTTAGGCCATGTCCACACTAATACATTTTCGTTTGAAAATACAGTACTGTCACTGTATTTACACACCTCATCCATGCTAAAACTGTGTTTTCCACCACCAAAAATTAGGAACCTGAAAACATATTAAACAGATTAGTACGGATGTGGCATTAGAACTCTCTACATAGGCAGTAACTATTTAATATAGACATGGCACTCTAAAAATGGAACAAGGTGGAATGTTAGGGTCTTCCATGTTCCACGACATGAGTAAATGCGAGTAAATGATTTTTATTTATTTTTATTTTTGGGTCAGCTATCTCTTTAGGTTGTCCACCTTTGGAACAGCCTTCATGACAGTAGCACATCTATGATGCCACAGTAGGCAGCTCACTAGGTTTCAAAACAGAGCAAATGTAACTAAACGCAAAAATAAAAGGTCTGATGTATCGCTCACCTTTGTCTACATAACTCACAGAAACATTTTGATATCAGCCTTTATCATTATAATGTAAATGTGTGCGTGAATGCATGAATAACACATTATTTAAACCCAGTTGGCATTAAAGTGCCTTTTCATCCTCTAGCTTGGGTCCCATTGTGTAGGAGCCGGAGTGCATAGCTCTAATGTAGGGACTATTCTATATCTGGGGATGAAACTGTCTGTTCAGGTGATTGACATAAGCCCACATTAAGAGGTGGTTTTGAAAATTAGTCCGTGGAGACCCGGCGGAGGTTCGCGGAAGAGGGAGAGTCGACTCCGAGAGGAGCCATGCCTTTTTAACCCCGCTCATTCGTATTCCGCTGCACGCGCGCCGAAGTGCTCTCTAAATGGCTGAGGCGCACAACTCGCAGGGCCCCTCGACACGCGCGCGCTCAGACGGAGCCTGTGGAGAGCCGCCGAACAATATGCAGCCCAGAATACAGAAATCAAAATGGGGCCCAATTAATAATCACATAGTTAGTTCATATTTTATACGCCGCACTTCTTGAGCCTGAACAAAGTTCGAGCGAGCACAAATTTGGAATTTGCCCTTTTTCCTCTGCACGGTACGTGCTCCGTACTTACCTTAACATTTTGAAATTTCCTCAGTGTTTTCAGCAGGATCTGCATGGCCGAGTTGCAGCAGCCATACTGATGTGCTTGCTTGGACACTCTTTGTCTCAATCTGTCTTTGTTATATGATTGTGTAAAAATACAGAGAATAAAACACTATAGGAATGATGGCCAGGAAATTACAACTATTCCTTTTGATTACAGTGCATTGTGGTGCATTTTTTATATTCACAAAAAATATTTCATTTCCGATTAAGTAGAGTTTGCAATCTGTCTGTCTGTCTATCTATCTATCTATCTATCTATCTATCTATCTATCTATCTATCTATCTATCTATCTATCTATCTATCTATCTATCTGATACACAGACAGAAAGATATATGTTTAAATGAATTAATTGCAATAACAAATAATGTTAAAAGTTATATATATATATATATATATACGTTTAACAAATTATTTTTTATTGCAATTAATGCATTTATACATATATCTTTCTGTCTGTGTATCTGTCTATTGTACATATCTGCCTGTTTGCCTAATTTCTTATGGAGGATTTTTACCAAAACAATTATGGAAAATTCTTTATATTCACAAAATACATCAATGCACATTATCGGCATTAGACAACATTATTTCCTTCTTGTACTCACAATTCTGAGCATGTTCTGTGTGACTCTGAACCATCAATTATGCTCCTTAGTCAAGTCATTTTTATTTGTATAGCGCTTTTCATAACTCACATCATTTCAAAGCAGCTTTACAGTAAATCATGCATTAACAAAAAAATGCACCTTATTTTCAGAGAAGACCATGTTTGATGTACATACTGTGGGCCCAAGTAATATTTTGTATTAGTAGTACAAGTATTTTGTCTTTTTGTCATACTAAAAAGCATTTGTCTGTTATATTTATGAGTGCGTGTGGCCTAGGTTCGCCCGTCAAAGTCAGCAGTAAAGACTTTACAGATTTTGACATATTCATTTAAAGTTGCTAATCGCATGTAAATATGCAAGGCAGGTTCCCTCGGGCTCTCTTTGAAATGCAAATAAAGAGTGCAAACAAAGGTTTGAATGGACAGAGGTGCAGATACAGTGAAATCGCAGAGGTGTGATCCTGCTCACATCTCATTAAGACAGAAAAGAACACCCCCCCATTTCTCATTAGACCATTTATTACAATTTGTTTCTAAGGGGCCGTTTACACGACAAGGTTTCAACTAAAAACGGAAAACTTTTTATGCATTTTGGCTGTTCGTTTACACAACAACTTCGTTTTGGGGCCTGAAAATGCAAACTTTTGAAAACGGGTTTCAAAGTGCACGTTTTTGAAAACAATGCCGTTATCATCTCCGTGTAAACATACAATAACGCAAATTTGTGAAAACGATGATGTCATGCGCACGCGTATTACGTGTTCAGTCTATAGGCATGTGCGCGAGTACTTCAAAACAACGCGCAAAACATTAAAAACTACAATGGCGGACTACAGGACTGTGTTTGTGCTGCTCAAGATTTTGAGTTTATTGACGATTCTCCAGCAAATTAATTGTAGTAATAAAGCAACCTCATCATCTGTCCAGACAAAATTGCTCGATGCTTTCGCTATCTTCATTGTTTGTATTCACCGCTCTGTGGAAGAATGCTTATGTGCGCAGGCGCGTAGTGTTTCTTTACAAAGTGACATCGCCAACTACTGGCCTGGCATGCATAATACAGCATTTTTAGTCGTTTCGCGTTGTCGTCTGTACGCGAAACTTTTCAAAAACGCAAAGGAAAAACGTTTCCGTTTTTAGTACATCGTTGTCGTGTAAACATACCCTAATTTTGTTGCATGTTTTCTGTGTATAGATGTTTGATGCAGAGGAACTGCCCTGCTGCACAACTGTTATTACATGTTTACCCTCTCAGATCTATAGAAATCACATATAAAATGTGTTGGGACAAATAAAAGGCCATTATGTCGTCATATCCCTCTATCTTATTATTGTTCATAATTCTCTGTGAAGAATGTATGTAAATATGAAAATAGTAAGGTGGTAGTTTTAAGTGGAGAAATCTAATGAGAGAGCAGCTACAACAACATCACTTTAATTAGTGAAGATGCAGCCATTTAGTTTTGTGTTTGTACACAGTTGGGAGGCAGTATATGGATGTATGATATAATTTAAATTAGTGAAAAAAACGTGTGGAATTTAAAGTCAACATGAAATAAAAATTGACTCTATTTTACTTTCTTCATTATTGTTCCTGGTCTTATTATTGTGCATGATTCATCAACGCACATAATAAAACTTTTATTAGAATTTTTTAAGACAAAATTCTGATAAAAATGAAAGTTTATCTTAGTACTCTTTGTCTAAGTAATCAATTTCATTACAACTTGCCAAAAAAGTCAGATTGTGTTTAGATCTAGACTCATTTTAATACTGATAATCTATCTATCTGTCTGTCTGTCTGTCCATCCGTCCACCCAGTGCCTGTCTGTCTGTCTGTCTGTCCGTCCGTCCATCCGTATAGTGTCTGTCCATCCATCCATCCATCCAGTGTCTGCCTGTCTGTCCGTCCGTCTGTCTGTCTCTGTCTCTCTGTCCGTCTAGCTATCTGTCTCTCTGTCTGTTTGTCTGTCTGTCTATCTATCTATCTCTCTGTCTGTCCATCTATCTATCTCTCTGTCCATCTGTCTATCTATCTCTCTGTCTGTCTGTCCATCCATCTATCTATACAGTGCCTGTCTATCTATCCATCCATCCAGCCAGCCAGCCAACAACAGTGACTGATTGTTTGAAACGATGATTCCTCTGATTGACAAAAAACAAAAAAAAAAAAAAAAAAAAAAAAAAACATTTTAATCAATGTTTAGAGCAAATACATTAATATGGAGATCTACACTGAATATCGTCAAAAGTCTGAAAAATATCACAGTATAATTTATATGAATTAATATCACCCAGCCCTACTCTAAGCACAGGAACACTTATTTTAAAATGAGGAGTTGTATGTTCTGGTTTCTGTGAGATTCACTCCATCTCTGGTGTTGTATGTCTCAGGAGATATCTGTACAATCTTAATAATTCAGCAGTGGAATTTGCTACACTGTGTAAACACAGCAGCAGACAAGCTGAGCAGCACAACCAGTCCATCTCTGCACTTTCGTGTCAGGCCTGATCTGCTCCTTTCTTACATCCACAGCACTGCTTATACTGCATATAACCCACATATACTCTTGTTTAGGGCTGAGAATCACAAGGAATTAACTGTTCAGTTATGATTCTGTGTCCTTTAAGCTGAAGTGTGTTAAAATATTTTCTTTAATCCTGCTTAATATGCAGAGACAACTGTAAGTAAGCCATTTGTTAATTGATTCCTCCAAAAAAGTGTAAACACTTTGACTGTTTTGTTGAGCATCATGACCAGCCCGACAAAACAAGTGAGTCTTTACAATGATTCATGAGTTAACTTATGAGTTCAAAACTAATATGTGAGACTTTTGCACTGATTCATTAAAAAGAACCGGCTCATAAGAGTCATTCATTTGTGAATCAGACTACAGTGGTCTCAATGTGTGTTGATGCATAATATGCGTGTTTTACAGCTGGGTAAAAAATGTCGATTTTTTTCAATGCATCGCAATCTTCAATTAAACATTCTTGATGTCGATTATTAAAACCCAAGATCCATCTTTTACTCAACCCTCTACAATGTGCGTAAATCTCTTGCATATGCGACCAAATTTCACACTATGCGTTTATAATGACTATGATTAGCCACTGGCTGGTAAATGTTTAGATTTTACTCACCAGCGATTGAGTAGTATAGTGGCAAATTTCAGGAGCAAGATCCTCTCACTGTGAGCTGAAAGTGAAGTGCGTCCAAATACGAGATTCACGCAGTCAACGCAATTGTTGATCAAAAACAGAAATAAAATAAAATAACTCTAATCAAACATAGCCACTCCAAACACTTCTGTGAGACCTTTGCTGAACTGACACTATTCTTAAAGAGACAGTTCCGTTTTAGTACGTGTTCTACAAATCAATGCAAATACTTGTAAATAGCACAGATTATGCATGTAAATAATAAACATGTAACAAAGTATATACTGTATGTATGCAATTTCAAGACATCGTATTTATTGATAGAATTCAGGGAATTTGTACATTTTTTTAGAAAGCTAAAATGTGACTAGAATTATGAAAAACTAATGCTAAAATACAATTTGTAAAATTATTATTTTCTTACTGTACCAAGTTAGAAGGTCCCCTGTATAATCAATAGCATTAGCTGAGAGAATTTCTTTCACATGTAAGAAAAATGGACATTCTAACTGAAATATACCCAAATGAATCAGAACTGAATCAAGCTTGTTAATTGGGAAATGTGTATCAATACCAAGCCCTACTTTCTATTAATTCATGGCACACACTCTTTCTCTCTCGTCACATTAAATTCAGACTGCAAACTCACAGCTTGGATTAAACAGACGAAAACAGGAACCGTTAGCTAACTTAATACAACTTAATTAAACTTAACAGAATCGAACGCCATCAATTATTTGGTTCCAGATTTATTTATTTTGTGTTGGTTTTTTTAAATATGGAAACAGTTCTGAATTAGAAGCCTTATTTAAACCATAACGCTTGTTGTCTGTATTCATCTTAATCACTCCAGATTATTTCACCAAAGATATGACAATTGATCATAGAATACTCCAAATTAAGATCATCTTATGCAATGGTGATTAACTCATTAAGCTGTTTCTATAGTAACAATAATGCAACAGTGGGGGCAGAAATTACAATTAACCTCTATCAAATTGTCTGTTCTCTTTTTAATATCTTAGACTACTGTACTGTATGTAACCCATATAGAATTATCAAGGTATAATGGAAGAAAAAAAAATCTCTTGGGGGATTTGTGATTTTTCCCTTCCAATTTTTAAAAAATGATTTCCAAACTCAAACAATATTTGAACTGGTGCAATTAGTATCAGGTTACACTTAAGTGAAGGCACACACACACACTATTTTGAATTTGAAAGAATCGCTTGAGAGAAAACTGATTATGATGCCTGCTCTTGTAATTAGAGCTCTCATCAGAAACAATCTGTTTCTATTCTCGTTCCCTGCAGGAATCCAGCATAAGGTCTCATTGTGGGCATTAAATGTGCCATCAGTGAACATGTTTTCCTTGCTGTTTATTCAATTTCTTGTGCGAGTAAAGCGATTAACAGCTCTCTGAATGACATTTACAGCTCATGTTGTGCTTGTTGCACTATATTTGTGTTAACTGCTCAGTAGAAGTGGTTAATTGAAGGACAGATGCTGCTTAAACAGAGAAAATTAACAGCATTAGCTTGGATCTTAGAAACTACCTAGGAAAAAAAAAAGAAAAAAAAAGAAGAAAAAAAAATGATTTGCTTTTCTTAAATATTATTTCTGATTAAGCATTTATCATATGTACTTGGTTGTAAATCTGATCATGGCCTTGAACAATGTTCAACTGGAATTTTGTAATCAATGGTGTTGATTTTGATACTGTGCGACATGGATGTGTGATGATAATGCAATTTTCACTTTTTGGAGAAGAAGTTGGATAAGCATTGGACTTGCTGTAATTTACTTTTAATTGATAAAAATGCAAATAAATAAATAAATAAACATTTTGGAAATTTTATTAGAGACAGTAATTCTTTGTTACTATTAATTAAAAATATATTCCGTTGAAAATGTTTTATTATTATTATTATTATTATTAATATTATTATTATTATTATTATTAAGTTCTTAAGATAAAGTGCAAAGTTGAATTTCATACATTCCAGACATGTATACATGTATTTTTTTTTTTTTGTGATAAAATGTAAACTCTTATACATAGAAGAGAAGTTATGGAGAAGTTTAAAAGTCTTGGAGGGGGGCAAGCTTAAAAAAAGAGAAATTGTGAAAAATTTTAACATTCTTAAAAATTAATAAAAAGTAATTAAAGAGACACAAAAACAAAGTTTAAAGCTATTATAATTTATCCTTTAAAACTAGAATGTTTTTAAAGCTTTATTTTCTTTTTTTCCCTAATTAAAGAATCATCCACATACATATATTTAATTCAAAGTCTATTTCCAGACTGGTATTATTACTGTAAGGCCGCGTGTACCGCTTGTGAAGCCGTGTTCAGGTCACGCAGGTTTTTCCCTTCAAGTCTTCAATCATGTTGAGTCCCCTGGCATGTGTCTGCTTTTCGGTTATGCCACATTTAACTGAGTCCTCCTGTCTGCTGCCAACAACCAGCACCAGTTGCCCGTCCACGCAGATAAACGCAAGGAGACAGGTACGCTGGCCGGTAACTCTCCAAACACCACTCGTGCCCTTTACATCACCCCACAATCTCAAATGATGTGGATTTGCTTCACTCTTAAGGGCCGTCTTATGAGATTCCCCCTTTACTGAGATAAAAACAGAAGCTGGTTAGATACATCTAAAAAAAAAAAAACATGCCACATAAACACATCCAGACGGAATCTGCAGACTTTTCCCCCAGATTTTGAATTTGTTTGAATAGATTTAACCTAATCTTAATCAGATTTCTGTCCCTTGTTGAAATGCAGTAAAATCAAATGTTTCGAGGTATAATCATAGCAGAATTTAAATACAGACCCCATAAATGTTTGTTTGTGTAGGTTTTACAGATGAGCACACTGGTAAATAAGTTCCATATGTTTACTTGTTGTGAGGTTCAGCAGAGCGTGTGTGGCGTTCAAGAGTGATAATTACACAGCCTGTTAATAAGTATGTATATGCATAATCACATAAATCTGTAATTACCTAAACAGCGTCTCATTACACACAGGGTTAGTATGGAAATAGTGCAGCTTTGCAGTGGGTTACAGACAATAAACTAGGTTTGTATTTTATTGAACAAAATACCACTAAAGTGTTTGTGTATGTAAACTTGTTGTTGCTGCTGCATCAGTTGCACAATCAATGAAATATTAAACTCACCTGATATGAATGGAAAATACCATAAACATAACATTTCATTGGGTGAAAACTCAGAACACATACTACTCCAGGTTTCCCTTTTCCAAAAAATAAATAAATAAATAAATAATAATAATATTATATATAATGTATATATATATATATATATATATATATATATATATATATATATATATATATATATATATATATATATATATATTATACATTATATATAATATTATTATTATTATTTATTTATTTTTATTATACATTGTACAGCTTTTGTTTCTGTGTATTTTGTTTTCATCAAAATGTGTGTATTCGTTAATATAGGAGAGGTCGGCACTAGTTTTGTAAAATGACTCAATTCTCTAATATTTCTAGGCTTACCATGACCGCGGGATCCCTGCACTGTAAATACATAAAAACTGAGATGATCTGAGAGGTTTTTCTAATGAAAGTGCTTTTAGCCTGCACTTTAATACTCACTGTTGGAACTAATGATGACATTCAAGGCCACTGCGGCCAGGGGTTCTAAAGGAATTCGACAAAAATGTTCATTAAAAGGTCTAATAATTAAGATATCGATTAATTAGTACAGCATTGATTTACATTCACACTTTATCAAGTCAAGGGGTTCTAATTACCGTGCCATTATGCCAGAGTCTGACCTGAACATTCTTTTTGTCACTTGTAATGAAAAAGAACATTTCTTTTGGCAGCATTTGGATTTTTGACCTGTAAAATTTTAATAGGGACTACAGTGCGAGCGGGACATGGATTGGCGGTCAGGGGTGCGGGCTAATATCCCTGAGTCTGGTTAAGTGGCTATACACCCAGAGTGCTCAAATAACTCTCTAGAGGAATCTGCTGCGCTCCTTCTGCTTTAACTGCTTCCTCTTTTCCATGTGAAACACTCGGGTCTGCAGCCAATGAACGCTAAACTCTCATGAGTGGAAAAGTGTTCCAAAAAATAACTAAATCATTTTGTTATTTTACTATATAGTCAGTTTTATTACTGGGTGTTTTTGTTCAACTTCAGGCACTTTTAGCTATTCTAAAGAGTAAATTCCCATCAAAACATTTTTCACACTCTCACAAATATTTTACATTTGTACTTAACAATGTCTAACAGTATATGTACATTGATCACAGGAGATTTAGAGTATGTCATTTTTGTCTCTTTTTTTTTTTTTTTTTTTTTTTTGAAAGTCATGAAAATTCCCACCACAATGTCGTTTCCAGCACATATAGAGATTAATAGAGATTAAAACTCTCTGGTAGAAATAACTGATGTAAATGACAAAAATAGGCTAATTTCTCAGCTCTATATATCATAAACAATACAAAAATAATCTCTTCACACATTTTGCATAGTGTGGCAAAATTATAGCTTGATTGGAAATGATGGCCAATAAAAATCTCAGAAGTGCTATTTACCTTGAATTTTCTTTGTTTTCTTCAAACATAATTAGTCTCATATTTCATTTCAAGCATGCTCTTTACTGACACTTTTGTCCACTTGGTTAACAAGTTCATTAACCTTTGAAAATCTTTATTTGGGTGGTGTGTGGTGGAAATTACGGTTTTGAAGGTCTGGGCTGCCTTTCCCAAAACCATCATAAGCCTAAGTAGATTGTGTAAACTATTGATGCCAATGGTCTCTATGATCAACTTAAAGTAATGTTCCGGGATCAGTACAAGTTAAGCTTAATGGACAGCATTTGTGGCATAATGTTGATTACCACAAAAATTAATTTTGGCTCATTCCTCCTTTCTTTTCTTTTTTTTTTGGGGGGGGGGGGATTTTCTCCCCTTTTCTCCCCTTTTCTCCCCAGTGCGCTCCAAGCCCTCATGGTGGCACAGTGATTCGCCTCAGTCCGTTTTGTGGAGGACGAATCTCAGTTGCCTCCGCATCTGAAACAGTCAATCCACGCATCTTATCACGTGGCTTGTTGAGTGCGTTAACGCGGAGACCTAGTGCTTTTGGAGGCTTCACGCTATTCTCCACGGCATCCACGCACAACTCACCACACACCCCACTGAGAGCGAACCACATTATAGCGACCACGAGGAGGTTAACCCAACGTGACTCTACCCACCCTAGCAACCGGGCCAATTGGTTGCTTAGGAAGCCTGACTGAAGTCACCGTCCCTCCTTTTCTTTAAAAAAAGCAAAAATCGAGGTTACAATGAGGCACTTACAATGGAAGTCATTGGGGCCAATTTTTGGAGGGTTTAAACAGAAATGTGAAACTTATAATTTCATATAAGCACTTGTGTATTGTTTGAGCTGTAAAGTTGTTTAAATTGTAATTTTTACGGTCGTTTTAGGATTTGTTGACATTAGATCATTATGGTAACAAAGTTGTAATATTGGCTATAACTTCACACAAAAGGTTAGTAAGTAATTTTATCACACTAAAATCATGTTTACTGGCATATCCTTTACGTCTTGAAAAAGTATTTTAACATTAAAAAATTGGCCTCCTTTGACTTCCATTGTAATTGCCTCACTGTAACCTCGATTACCCTGGCAATTTGCATTCTTCTGCACGAAAGCTGCGCATGGGACTCTCTTGGACTTCCAACACGACAATGACCCTAAGCACAAGGCCAAGTTGACCCTCCAGTGGTTACAGCAGAAAAAGGTGAAGGTGGCCATCACAGTCTCCTGACCTTAATATCATCGAGCCACTCTGGGGAGATCTCAAACGTACGGTTCATGCAAGACGATCAAAAACTTTGCATGACCAGGAGGCATTTTGCCAAGACGAATGGGCAGCTATACCACCTGCAAGAATTTGGGGCCTCATAGACAACTATTACAAAAGAATGCATGCTGTCATTGATGCTAAAGGGGGCAATACACAGTATTAAGAACTAAGGGTATGCAGACTTTTGAACAGGGGTCATTTAATTTTTTTCTTTGTTGCCATGTTTTGTTTTATAATTGTGCCATTCTGTTATAACCTACAGCTGAATATGAATCCCATAAGAAATAAAAGAAATGTGTTTTGCCTGCTCACTCATGTTTTCTTTAAAAATGGTACATATATTACCAATTCTTCAAGGGTATGTTTGAGCACAACTGTGTATTGGAAGTTTCATTCAAAATCCAAATTTTTGAGCCAATTCACTTGGCTCAAAAATGAATGGGCACAACAGTTTTGACTCCAAGTGCTTAATAGCACATTTTCATTGCATTCTTGAAAACCCGAATTGGCACAATGTAACTACTACAACAAAATTCTCAAAAGTATAATTGGGATGGGTAATAATATACAATTATTGCTCTTGGATACAAGCACATAATTTTTGTGGATGGCATTCAGCGTTTGGTTAATGAAAAGGCGTTGAACAGGAATTGAATCATATTTTCCACTCCATGGAGTCAGAAAATGGTGCTTCAGACACTTGTGAGGGCAGTCAGGAATCCCAATTTGCCTGCTGGAAATTGGAAATGGTGGAACAGTGAGGCGTGATGTTGTTAAAAGTGAGTGTTCTCTCGCAGTGGCTGAACGGCAGCTGTAGGGTCTGCGTTTGTGGTGTGGTGGTGGGTTTGGACCTGATTGCAGTTGCAACTCTGGTCATTATGTGAACGATTCACCTCTTCAGCCAAACAAACACAGACTCCTACTCGGGAAGTGAAAACTCAGTTGACTGTCTGCTGAACAGGTTTGTAGCTTTGTTCTGACTATTGTAGACTAATGTGGTAAACGAAGTGTGGTCAGACCATTCTACCACATTAGATGTCCAAAGATGATGTTATGCATGGATGAATGGATGGATAGAGTGATCAAACAATCAATTTAGTTAAAATTAAGGTATATTAGATGCTCCAATATAACAAGGATTACCTAGCAATAAGCTTCTAGGATTTTAATAAATAGTTTTGAGTAATAATTCTAACAAATTGTAAACATTATAGCATAGTTTTGATCCACTAACTAAAACAGTTTGAACTGATTCACAGAACTGAATCGAACGTATCTGCTCAAACACCATATTTGCTACTTAATGGCCAAATAAAAACTGCTTACAATCATTGTGAAAATATCACAAATATAGCAGTGTTTCAAGGACATTTTTTCTAACATATAACACACAGTGTGTTTTCCATTTATGTCAAATACATATACAGTATATATACATATATAATACATATACACTCACCGACCACTTTATTAGGAACACCTGTACATCTGCTTATTCATGCGGTTATCTAATCAGCGAATCGTGTGGCAGCAGTGCAGTGCATAAAATCATGCAGATAAGCATCAGGAGCTTCAGTTAATGTTCACATCAACCATCAGACTGGGGAAAAAATTTGATCTCAGTGATTTAGACCGTGGCATGATTGTTGGTGCCTGACGGGCTGGTTTGAGTATTTATGTAACTGCTGATCTTCTGGGATTTTCACATACAACAGTCTCTAGAATTTACTCAGAATGGTGCCAAAAACAAAAAACATCCAGTGAGTGGCAGTTCTGTGGACAGAAATGCCTTGTTGATGAGAGAGGTCAACGGAGAATAGCCAGAAAGGCTCGAGCTGACAGAAAGGCTACAGTGACTCCTATAACCCCTCTGTACAATTGTAGTGAGCCGAATAACATCTCAGAATCTCGTTTCTGCACGCAGAACTGGCGCTCACTGGATGTTTTTTGTTTTTGGCACCATTCTGAGTAAACTCTAGAGACTATTGTGTGTGAAAATCCCAGGAGATCAGCAGTTACCGAAATACTCAAACCAGCCCATCTGGCACCAACAATCATGCCACGGTCCAAATCACTGAGATCACATTTTTACCCCATTCTGATGGTTGATGTGAACATTAACTGAAGCTCCTGACCCGCATTTGCATGGTTTTATGCATTTCACTGCTGCCACATGATTGGCTGATTAGATAATTGCATGAATAAGTAGGTGTACAGGTGTTCGTAATAAAGTGGTCGGTGAGTGTATATACTGTACATACAGTATATATCAAATGTCAGATAAAAAAAAATACAAAAACAGAGTAATTTACAACAGGAGAATGTTTTGTCCCCAATATTTTTTTTTTTATCACTTTTGGTTGTATTTTTCCCCAAGCCCTAATTAAATTGATATACAGTATATATATATATATATAGAGAGAGAGAGAGAGAGAGAGAGAGAGAGAGAGAGAGAGAGAGAGAGAGAGAGAGAGAGAGATTCACTAACACTTTAGAAGTGGCAAAAGAGGCAACAAATATTAAACCTAAAGTAGTGAAATGATAAATAAATTTACCCCAATGTTCACTTAATTGTGAAAACTAAAACTAATATAATTTCCATCTTTAAACGATTGAGTTTGAGTCATTATATCTATAGATATTATATTTATTTTATTTAATTGAATATATAAAATGTACTACATAATCAGAACAGAGTAAGGTGGCCACTTCCAACACCGATCATCTCAGTTATTTGAGAGTAAGTCATACAGCTCTTTCTTTGTCTTGTAATGTGTGCCAAAGAAATTAAGAGTAATTCAATAATAATAATAATAATAACCAAAAAATGTCAGAAACAAAGCAAGCAAGTGTAATAGAAAGGGGTAAAATAAAGAACTTGTGGCAGATAAAATCACAGAGCTTAAGGGTATATGATTAACCAAACTCTCCGTTCTGCGTTGATTCCCAGGAGAAACAGAGTCTTACAAGAATCGGAGGGGGTGCAGTAAGAAGCCTGTATAGTCGAAAGAACAAAGCAAGGTTAATGAGTAGAAGTAACAAGAGCAGAACTGACATTTGTTTAAAGAGAGAGAGAGAGAGTAAAAAAAAGTATATTGGGCAAGATGAGCATTTGCTAGTAGTCACATCAGAAATAGATATCGCTCATTGTTTGATTTAACTCCCACATGACAGTTTTAGCCATTCTCAGAAGTTTAATTAACATATAGAGCAAGATGCTTTTCTTAGATGCTGGCACTTTTTGCTGTTTTTAATGCGATGTCTGTAAGATCTTTGTCTGTAAGATATCTGATCATCTTTAATAGCTGTTTAATGTCATGATTGGAATGAAAATCAACTGAGAAGTAATACAGCAAACTGATCACTGTAAATGCGGCGACAGAAGCTCGAAAGTTCAGCTGCTGGAATCAGTTTGCATGTGCTTACCGAAAATTTGAACTAGTGCCCCCAGTGGCCGAAGCTGAAAGTGTTGTTGAGGTGAAATGTCCACAGGGTGGCACCAAAAGCGAATCCTATTTTTAGTTGTAGTTGTAAATGACGTAATACAGTAGGTCATTACGTAATTTTATTAAATCTAACCCAAACCCTAAACCTAACCGTTAGTGTTGTGAAAATGTGATTTTAGAGCAAAAATGAAATCAAGCTCACCATTGTTTATGTGAATGAAATTACTTAATTGGTTTCCATGAGACCAGAACCCATATCTCGGAGTATCGTGCAACACACAACGCATACTGTATTTCCCAAAAGCACTCTTTCCAATTATTGGTTAGACCAACAGTTTTTAAACTTTTCGGTTGAAAAGTTGTGTTTGCACCTTAAACTAGCAAAGAAGAACGTATTGTAATATCCAAAGAATTACACAAATCACCTTTAACACGATTTTAAATCAAAGCACACTGCGCCTTATGTCTACATTTATAGTCTATGATTAAATGTCACGTCTAGTTTCACAGATGATTGACGGGTGGCTTTTCCCGCTCTTTTTCCGCATGTTACTTTGATTATACAGCACATCTCGGCTACGGCTTGTGTGTCAAACTGCATTTTAACTGTGCCTGACAAAACGTGTGCGGCGCAGCTCATCTTCGGTGAAGCAGAACTAAAATCTGGAAGTAATCAGCTCGTGGGGGAACATGAGAATTTCTCCTGAAACACTTTAACGCCGCTGGAACTCACCGCTCCTCGAGATTGGATTCAGGTATCTAATCCCAGCTGGCAGCCGCTCCCCCTCCTCCGCTCCATCTCCCATCACCTCTCCATCTCTCTCTTTCTTGGCTTTAGGGTGTTGCAGGGCCATATAGTCCACAGACTCACACTGCTGTGTGCATACTGTAAAAATAGTGTTGTTATCTTGTCCTGACTCACTGTTTATACAGTACGTGTTCTGGTGTTCTGACACAGCAATAATGCTGCCTTCCAGTCACGTTGTACTGATCGTATTTACGAGATGAGCACAAATGAATGCTATAACAATCTTGGATTGACCAATGTTGATTACCACAAAAGTGTATTTCGACTCATCCCTCATTTTCTTTAAAGAAAGCAAAATCAAGAGTACAGTGAGGCACTTACAATGGAAGTGAATTAGGCCAAAAATGTGATGCTTATTATTTTATAAAATAACTTGCCTTAATTCTGTTAAAACTTGTGTATTTGAGCTGTGAATATTTGAATATTGTGAATATTTGTGTTTTTGCGGTCGTTTTGGGATTTTAGGGTTTACTTTACGCCATTACACTCAAAAAAGTATTTAAGATGTAGCCGGTGGGTTGTAAATAATAATCACTCAAAGCATTTTATACATTTTTAACTAGGCTTTAAGGACATGTATAACAGTTTAAACTATAAAATTCTCATTACACATGTTTACTTAATTGGAAAACACTCTGGGCTATAAATCATTAAATAAGATATGATTAATACTACATTTACATACCCAATCCTCACATGTGTGCACAAATGATCCATAACAAACACTCAATTTTAACATACGACTTTTCTGAACAAATATTTAATGCAATTTATAAGCATCTTGTGTGAAAATAATTCTCAACCGATGAACAAAACTGGGAGCCCTGCTGTGTTCTCACTTCTCAAACAGGAGAGTAAAGCAGGTGATGCAAAACTCATGTTCTTAAAGGGGCCACGTCCAATTTATGACAAGTTAAATTACATGAAATTTCTCCACTTGGCTACATAAAATTTGCGCATTTAAATTTCATAACAAAATTTCATCAAATTGAATTGAGTAATCTTTAAAAAAAAATAAATAAATAAAAAATAAAAATAAATAAATATGTTAAGTTTTAATTACATTTAGTTTATAATTACACAATTTAATGGAATTTTGTTATGAAATTGAAATGCATTAGTCTTAAATATTAAGCTTATTTTTTATTTTTATTTTTTTAAGTATTTCTTCATGGAAACAAAGTTGTACAATTGGATATAAATTTACACATAAAATTAGTTATTTAATCACACTAAAATCGCATTAAAACACATAATGTTTACGTCTTGTGGCTATACTTTTGAAATGGTAACATTTTTGGATTGGCCCCATTCACTTCCATTTTAAGTACCTCACTGTAACCCAGATTTTTGCTTTTTTAAAGAAAAGAAGGGACAAGTTTAAATTAATATTTGTCATTTATAATCAATATTATGACACAAATAATGTCAATGGAACTTTACTTTTATTGAACCCTAGATAACCAAACAACCAGCTACAAGATGTAAATCTGTATTTTCAAGCCCTGGAAAAGTCTACATTGAATATACATCTTTCTAGATGCTCTGCTCTTAAAGTTTTCATAGGCTAAAAATTGCTCGCAAACCAAAGAGATGTCTGACTTGTGAGTGAATCGTTCTTTCCAATAAATTAGTCTAACCAGTTCACAAATTGATATGGATGATTAATTAGTGAATTGGTATGAATTTGAACGAATTTTTAACCATCTTTATCCAGTAATTACAGACAACAGGAAATTCATTGGTCAAAAAAATGTGGGAACCCTGAATAATATTCACAATAAAATAAGCCTTTTTTCCCTTCACACAGTAATATATAGTAAATCCTTTACAGATGCCAAGCAATATAGCAACTTGGAACATTAATACAGTATACTGTAGAATTCAACTGATGTTTGAAAGCTCTTTCACAATGGCTTTGAATATTCATCCAATCAGAATTTAGTGCCAAGACTATCCGCTTTATAATGATGCTCTAGCTTGGGTCTGACAAAGAAGTTCAAAGTAGTATTTACAATGGCTGTATTTACACTCAAGTACAGAATACAGGTAATATAACTGATCTCACTGGAGTATTTTCAGTATTATTTTACTTCAAATTCTTGTGTCATTGTCCTTTACACTCAAATATTTAATTCATTACAGAGAAATATAGAATTATGTTCCACGATGGAAGTGTTAGTAAAAACTATTTAGTCAGTGTCCTGTTCTTAAACACAAGCCAGACTGTTGATCACAGAATTCCTGCAGGTAATGACGTTTAGATTGTGTGTCAGTGAGTGTGTGCTTTAATAGATATAAAAGGAAACCTAGCTAAACTCACACAGAACAGACACATGCCACTGTTGGATTGAAGCTGTGTTTGACACATTCCTCGCATTTGTGGCATTATGTCGAATACCACAGAAAATAGTTTCAACATACAACAACTGAGGTTTCAAGACACTTATATAGCCTGGTGTCATGACAATTATGTGACTGTGGCAAAATGTTTGCAGGACTTTTTTATGTTTTACCTTTATTACACGTTTGGCTGCAGTTTCCCAGTAAAATGTCCAGCGGGGGGCGCCAAAAGTGAGTGCAATGGTGTCGTAATTAGATGAGGTTCTTAAGGTGAATATAAGATGGGATTTTAATGAGTAAATCGTACCTGCCTAACCTAAAATTTTAACCGCTAGTGTCCTAAAAGCAAATGAGAGGAAAACAAAACAGACGTCCTTACCCTAAACCAACACCTAAACCTAACCAGTCCTAAAAGCAACTTAAAATAAAAAGCATATTTTCTGAAGCAACCACGTCATTTCGTGTCAGTTCTTTGACACTTTTATTTCACGTGCCAGCTTGCGTGCTTGGCTGGGCTCGAACCGCGCACTTTAGAGTCCAAAGTCCAACCGTAACCTACCGTGGAAGCTAAATCGCATTAGAATACGTGTGTAAATGTAGGTGAGTCTGTAATACAAGCATTAAAATGTATTGTTTTTTAAATGATGCTTTAGAGTTAAAGTGTTTCGATATCATAACATTGTGTGTGAGTAATAGTGTGAAAAATAAGTGTTCCTGTTGCTGAACTGGTAGAGCATGTTGCTAGCAACAACAAGATAATGGGTTCGATTCCCAGCGATTGCACAAATGCATAAAACGTATAGGCCAACATGCACTGTAAGTTGCTATGAATAAAAGCGTTTGCCAATTGCATAATGTAAATATAATAAAGACAAAATCAGCCATTGTACTCATGATTTGTGTGAAAGTGAATAAATAGCACAGTTTTTGTTGCGCCTCTAGTGTTCATTTCACCCTTGTCAGGGTGGCTGAAAAGTGTCTGTGTGTCTGTTCTGAATGGCATTGGCTTTGCTGAAACTGACAATAATCTGCTTTAACTCTGTCACATTTATGTTTGTTTTTGTTCATGTTTTGATTCATGTTCTTCATTGAGTCATGTCTTTTATTTTGAAATTGTGAAGTTTGGTTCCCGTTTCCTGTGTCATGTCATGTGATTCCACTGTTTTGTCATGTGACCCTCTTGTTCTATCATGTGTCCTATCATCATTGGTCTTTAGTTTCTCAGTCTTGTCTTGTCATTGGTTCTTATGTTAATAGTTCTGATCTTTTATTGGTTGTCTTGTTATCTTGTTTCCCATGTCCATGTATATAATCCCTCACATTTGCTTTTGTGTTTTGTCATGTATTGATCATGTAATGTTGTTCGCGTTTCTCGTTCATGTTTCTCGTCAAGTCAAGTCAAGTTTAGTCTTGTCATAGTTTGTTTATGCATTGTTTTATTTTGTTTTGGATTCACGTTCTGGAATATATTCACGCTTTATTTTAATAAAACAGCACTTGGGTTCTTTTCATTTACGTCTTCGTCTTCGTTCTCGTTCTGTTCCTGCCTGCTCAACGTTACAAACTCAAAGAGATTGAGGCACAGCAGCAAGACTATATTTACATTTATTCATTTGGCAGACGCTTTTATCCAAAGCGACTTACAAAAGAGGAAAACATAAGCGAATCATCTTAAGGAGGCAGTGGTATGAAAAGTGCTGTATTACAAAGTTTCACTAGCATCATAATAGTATTCAAAACAGAATAAAGTGCAAAGTGCTTTTATTAGTGACTGGTTAAGTGCTCATGGAAAAGATGTGTTTTTAGTCGCTTTTTGAAGACAGAAAGTGAGTCAGCTTCACGGATGGAGTTGGGAAGGTCATTCCACCAACGTGGTACGATGAAGCTGAAAGTCCGGGAAAGTGTTTTGGTGCCTCTTTGTGTTGGTACAACAAGGCGACGTTCTTTAGCCGACCGCAGGCTTCTAGTGGGCGCGTAGCTCTGCATAAATGATTTTAGGTATGCTGGAGCAGACCCAGTGACTGTTTTGTATGCCAGCATCAGAGCCTTGAATACGTGCATCAACTGGCAGCCAGTGGAGAGAGATGAGGAGTGGTGTAACATGCGCTCTCTTTAGTTCATTAAAGACCAGACGTGCTGCTGCATTCTGGATCATTTGCAGGGGTCTAATTGCACATGCAGGGAGGCCTGCAATGAGAGCGTTACAGTAGTCCAGTCTAGTTATGACAAGTGACTGGACAAGCAGTTGTGTGGCATGTTCAGAGAGGAAGGGTATTTTCTTCCTGATATTGTAGAGTGTAAATCTACATGATCTTGCGGTCTTTGAGATGTGGTCTGTGAAATTTAGTCTGTTGTCGATGGTTACCCCTAGATTTCTGACTGATTTGGAAGGCTTTACTGTAGTTGCACCCAGCTGCACGGTGATGTTGTGTTCAACAGCAGGTCTGGCTGGAAAGACAAGGAGTTCAGTCAAGGAGAGGTGAACATAGATGATCTGTGAGACACATCAGCCAGACTGACGTTTAGTTAGTCACCTTTAAATTCAAATTACAATTATTTATCATGTTTAAAACCTTAATTCAAATTCAGGAAAAGACACTCTCAGTTAAATTCTGAATGGTACCCAACCATTGGAGTGTTAAGTGAGCATGTACTAATCACGTGCTGCAAGCATGGTTAAGACGCAACGCAGGGTTACTTGTCTCTGTTTAGAGACATATACTGCTGGTGATGTTACTGCCAGACTCTTTCACTCTCTGTCTGTCTCAGTTTCTCTTTCTCTGTCCTTCTGATTTTCCCAAGAGACGCCCTGCTGTGAAAACGACAGGGCAGCAAAAATGTGCAAAAGTATATCTCTCGCTCTCTCTCTCTCGCTCTCAGAGCAGAGGAGGTCAGACATGAGCAAAAGATCTTGAATCCCTTCTTTCACTACAAACTAAAGATGACTAACCAATACATTCGATTATAATCAATAATGTACAAATGTGCTCAGCGAGTATTGACGCTGACTACCAACCCTAGAGTTCGTGAGTTCGAATCCCAGGGTGTGCTGAGTGACTCCATCCAGGTCTCCTATGCAACTAAATTGGCCTGGTTGCTAGGGTCACATGGGATAACAGTATATACTGTAAATGTATAGTGCCTGTACTTTATAAAAAAAAAATAATAATAATAAAAAAAATAAAAACGAAATGCAATTTATATTGTAACATCATATTACATTATAATTAACCTTTTTGTGCACAATGTATTGCATACAGTCATTTTATGCATTTTAATAAATACATTTGAATTACTAAAATACAGGATGTCAAATTTGGATTTCTTATCTGATTAATCAATTAATCAGTTATCAAAAATAATCATTATTTACAGCCCTATTTCAGTTATTTTTCCAGGAGTACTCTCAAGCTTAATTTAATTTTAAACATTTACACACCAGGAAGAAACACAGCTGCTGTGCAAGTCAACATGCGTCAAGCGCGAGGAAGTGTAATCGTTCTTCAAATCATAATCGCACCAAAGAGACTGCAGATGGCAAGATTTATAGTGAAAAAAAAAAGTTACATTTTGGTCCATTTCTCACCCAAAACCGATCGTATCTCTTCAGAAGACATGGATGAAAACACTTGAGATATGGATTACCTTTAACCTGCCTTTATTGACTTTTTTGTAGCTTGTAATTATTAGACCCCATTGACTTGTATTGTATGGACAAAACCCCTTATATCTTTGTTTGAATTCCACCAAAGGAATAAAGTCATACAGCATAAAGGTCTTTTTTTCATGTGATTGGCTGTTCTCAAACATCATTCATTCATGTGTTCATGATCAGGTTTATGTATCGAACTCTGAGTTGAAATTTTATAGTTAGTGTTTTGAGATCACTGAACCCGATCTGAAACTGTTTGGGTCTGTCTGGTTTTGCTGACCTGACACCTCTGAAACTCTGCGTTTGTTCAGCTAGCTTCATGAGACTGGTCATTGTGCCCTAGACTTGCTTGGTTGCAGCCTGCTGGCTTGATTTTTTGCACTTCGAAGGTGGAGGAATATTGGAGAGGTCACGGGTCAGTTTATGTGCCAATAGTGCCGTTGTTGACCCCTGAGTAAATAGAAACTCGACTTGGAACAATTAAACATGTTGACACGAAAATAGTCCTGCATCATCTGCATTATTGCAAACATCAGTTTGTCTTACAATGATGCTCCCTTTACAAACTGGTAGAATAGAAGCTTCTGGAAGCAAGTCAGGACTTATTCAAATGTTGTTGTTCTGTATTGTTAGCTGAGGATATCTTGCATTTGTGTAGCATGTATAATTCCTTAGTCATAATTACCATCGGTATGAGAAAACCTACACTTTCAGGAACTGACGAAAGATTTACCACTGGTGCCATTAACAAACAGCTTCATTCTGTAGAATAGCACTTTAAAATTAGTAAAGAACAATCATGAAAACAAACCACTGCATATTTGATGAAAATAATTAGCTATTTGAAGACAAATGTGGGATCAAATTGGGTTGATCTGAGATATTAGCCTTTTCAGTACACCTCAAGAGCATCTTAACATTTCCTTTGGCTGGGATTGCTGTTAGAAGCCTGGGTTTGCTGTCAGCAAGACTTAAGGTGATCCTCGCCAATAAATATGTATAAAAATTTGGAATCCAGTGCTCGCTGAGGTCATACAGGCCCTTGTTCATCTTTGCTCTCTTTGACAGCTAAGTACATATGCTTACGCTATTTATAGGCCTCCTCTGTGCCAGCACCTCATAAACACGGAGGAAGAGGATTAATTGCTAATTTATCACAAATCTCTCGATAAGAGCTGCAGAAACTTGTCTGGAGAGATACATTTGATGCTTATCTTGTGAAGCTCAATGAAAGTGCAGTGTTACTTTGAAACTGCAAAAAAAAACAAAAAAAACAAAAAACAAATTCCTATTAATAATCTGAATTTTTGTCAGAGATATACCTTACACTATCGGCAAATAATTCTCTGAATAGTCATTATCTTACATATTTTTGCTTCTCAGGTAAATGGATATTAGAAAAATGGCTGCTTAGATATTTTTGAGAAAGAAGAAACAATGAGAGGAATAGTTCGCACAAAAATGAAAATTCTGTCATTATTCACTCACCCTCGTGTCAATTTAAACTTTCTTCTTTGGAACACAAGGTGTATTTTTTAATAAATATTACGGCCCATCTTTGCCTCACTTTAAAACTTAAAAAAGACAGAAAGTATGATAAAATTAGTTTTAGCTAGAGGTTTTCAAACTGTCAAGGAGACCCCCAGGGGGCTGCTAGGAGGTGCTAAGGGGTCTGAAAAAAAATAAATCATAAAAAAATAAATAATGATATTATTTGAGATTATTACCCTTTTCATTAGATTAATTACTATTATTTTAATGTATTGACAGCCATAGTAAGAAATAAAAACAGAAATCTTTTGGCTCTAGTACAATGACAATGTAAAACCCAATTATATATTTTTCAACCTAGTCTCATAGAATGAACGTTACTATAACTAAAAACGGAATTTTTGCAAACTGACTTTTACGTGTTGCATTCTACATTTTGCCGCAATTTCCTGGTGAAACTGACACTAGAGATGCTATAACAACTGTGCTTCTAATTTTCTTTCACACAAATCATGACTAGCGGATGATTATGTCTTAATAAACACGTATTTTTCGCACTATTACTCACACACTGCTATGTAATGATATCAAAACACTTTTACTATAATGCATAATTTGAAAAACTACACATTTTAATGCTTTTTTACAAACCCATCTACATTCACACACTTTTTCCGTTGTGATTAGCTTCCACGGTAGCTCGCCTGATAGAGTGATGGACTTTGAACTCAAAAGACTGTGGTTTGAGACCAGTCAAACACGCAAGCTGACACGTTAGACAAAAGTCTCGTAGTAGCGGCACAGAATGAGGGGTTGCTTCAGAAAATGTGCTTTTTATTTTGCATTTTGTTTTTGGACACTATCGGTTAGGTTTAGGCGTTGATTTAGGGCAAGAATGTCTGTTTTGTTTACCTCTCATTTTATTTTAGATCACTTTTGATTAGGTTTAGATTAAAGTTTTAAGTTAGGGAGATTAAAACTTTATTTGTACTCATTTAAACCTCCATCTAATATTCACCTTTAAAAACTCATTTGATTACGACACTATTTCACTCACTTTTGGCGCCCCCCACTGGACATTAATGGTCAAGTAATGTTCATGAGATCAAGCTGTTAATTTTGAAAACAAGAAGTCTTTATAATATCATTTTTAATATTTTTTTTATTTATTTTTTTACACAGGGGGTCCCTCGCAAGGGGATTTTCAAATAAAATAAAATAAACTCTGGTTTATGCGACTCATTTATGACTGAATTTCATTTTTGGATGAATTCTTCCTTTTAAGAAAAATATTTTTTGCAGTGATCAACATGCAGATCATGTGAAGCACACGCATCCAAAGTTCAGTTATAATAGCTGCTCAACTAAAGTAATAATGAGCATTCTGCTTGCAATTTTCACATTTGGGGTTACATAAAAATTTGGAAGTTGGGGGCCTGGGTAGCTCAGCGAGCAAAGACGTTAACTACCACCCCTGGAGTCGCTAGTTCAAATCCAGGGCGTGCTGAGTGACTCCAGCTAGGTCTCCTAAACAACCAAATTGGCCCGGTTGCTAGGGAGGGTATAGTCACATGGGGTAAGTTCCTCGTGGTCGCTATAATGTGGTTCGCTCTCGGTGGGGCGCGTGTTGAGCTGTGCGTGGATGCCACGGAGAATAGCGCGAAGCCTCCACAAGCGCTATGTCTCCACAGTCACGCACTCAAGCCACATGATAAGATGCGCGGATTGACGGTCTCAGATGCGGAGGCAGATGAGATTCGTCCTCTGCCACCTGGATTGAGCGCATTGGGGATAAAAAATAAAAAAATTGAAAGTGTATCTAGAAGCAATATTTTTTTTCTTCACTTTGACTTTTTTGTGCTTTATCAACATGCATTAGTATGTAATGTATGATTTTATGAATTCAGAGACCCCCCACACCCCCCCCCCCACCAAATAAATCTGATTACAAGTGGTCACAGGAGACGCATTTGAGACACCAGATGTAAATGACAGTCTGTCTCGAATCACCACTTGTGATCAGATCAGCTGAGACAATATGTTAATACAAGGTGTAAACTGGGCCTAGGTGATGTCACATTAACTAAACAGCTCAGAGTGAATGCTTGCAGGACAATGAATATATTTTCAGATGTCTGTCATGCAATGCCTTCAGAGTTCAGGGTTTCAAACATGTCATTTCCCAGCATGCTGCTGGCACAAGTGTCATTTATAAACACGCCTGTTATTGAACCACCCCTTGCTACCCAACATGTCCCTGTAGCATTGACATCAAGGCCCTGTATCCCCCCTCCCATCACCAATACTCCAACTCGTTATCACAAACTGTCCTACAGATCGTTCTCTCTCTCTATTTTATCTATTTCTTTCTTCTCTTTCTTCATCTCTTTGACAAAGCGCATAGGAATCTGGGAGGACCTTAATGGATTCTATCTTCTTCAAGAGCCATTTAGAGCTTTGGAAACAAGGTGACACGTCTAGCAAGATATTTATTATAGGCAGCCCTGGAAAGCATTAAAAGTGTTGGATCTGAAGTTGTGACAGTTCAAGGGAACACTCGAGTGTTAACATATTCAAAATGGGCTGTGACAAGGTCAGGCCGACGATCCGTCTTCAGTCCAATACAGCCAAACAGGACTACTGTGCATTTTATTTGAATCTACCATAACAATGGGGCTTCTATGACTTTTTCTTTTTTAAGATTGATTCAAAGAAGGTTTGCTGGCATGGTAAGTGGATTTACACTTCAAATGCATTAAACTTTGCAAAAGTATGTATCAATGAAAAACAGGCATCAAAGTTGGCACACTGTTACTCCCAAATCAATTTAATGAGCTCACCAAGAGATAAATGAACGTATTGTGCAAAATGAAGCATATTTTGGATGTTCAAATATTTTCTTCTATAGTTCTCCAAAGACAATTACAAGTAAGCCCATTTGTAGGTTGACTTCTCCAAAACGTTTAAACATTGTGACCCTGGTTTACTAAAGGTTTGCATTTGTAAAAATACGTGCAAACTTGATAGCATGCGCAAAAATGTTGACACAGGAAGTCGGCATTTTGTTTCCGAGAGTTCTGGCACCCTAGGATTGGCCACATTATGCCAACTCACTGACAAGTGGCATCTTATATCAGAAATTTTTGCATCGGCTCCAGTGTGTTTACCTTGCCTTGTATAGCAACCGGACACGCGTTGCATCAGGAAGAAATCATGACAAATGCGATTCGGAGGCTGCATTTTTCTCTCTAACAATACATTTTTCCTCCATTGATAGTTAGGTTTAGGGTATGGGTTGGGGGTTCAGTTTATAAAATATGCATTCATCTTCACTGTATTACAGCCTGTACAGCTGAAAACAACTCACTTCACAACTCACATTTGGCGCCCCTCTGTGGACATTTCACCAGGAGAAATTTATTGACACGTTTTGGCACACAAGCCTTCAGTGTTTACAAAGTTAAGGGCAGATACAAAGCAATTATTTAAATGCATACAAGAGTAACATCTTGCCAATGAAATGGACAGGACAATCTCATCCACTAATCAGGTAACACCAATTTCAGTTGTACTAATTAGACAAAAAAATATGTCAATAAGAAAACTACACCCTTTAAATTGCACATAAATAAGACAGTTCATAAGAAACAGCTTTATACAAGACCTGGAAATTTAAAGCTAATACACATCAAAACGTGATACACAAGAAAAAACGTCAAATGGTAAAAATTATAAAAATTAATACCTATATGAGAAACTTTTTAATAAAAAAAATCCCAAATGCCTCCTGTTTTTTTTCCTAATCTGATCCATATTACCACCTTTTGTAGAAGTGTCACTGGATTTGTTCTCTTCAATTGTGCTTCGTCTTCTCCATGCACCTTGTCTGTAGGTGAAGTTGCACCAGACTGATTACCCAATCGACATTTCACCAGGAAAATGGAGCTCACACACGCCCATACGCCCAACAACACTTTCTGCTTTGGCCACTGGGGGCAGTGTTTCACATTTCTGTAAGCACAGACAGATTTTAGCTAAAGAAAAGTCAATCTTGTTATCGATTTCACTGTGACATCAGGCTGGTCTTTCAGATGCGCGTCTATCACGCCTTGGTCATTTCTGTGTGTTTCTGCGAAATTAATATGTAATTTAGAGACGTGCTTCCAAATGCGCAAAATAAAGGGCAGTGTCGATGCAAACGGATTAAATTGCACCTGCAAAGTAATTTATCTTGCCAGAGAGTAATTTCAGAAACTGAAACCACAAGAGCAAATTAATGCGAATGAAAGGTGGGTATTAATCTGATTCGCACTGTGCATTATAATATTATTGTGGCATAACAGAGACATGAGAATGGAGAATACACAGAATACAAAAGCAATGACACACATTGGACTCTATTTTCACAAGAGCACTAATTCTAAGCGTAATATTTGTGCCAGGGCAAAGTGCAAGCGGGCTTGGGTGGGAGAGTTTGCGATATTTGTGGGTGTATTGTATGTTAATGAAGTGGCTCAAAGCACAATTTGCTAATTTTCCTGAAAATTAGGTCAATGTACTAAGACTTTCATAAGCACATCTGTTTTTAGCTCAACTTCTAAAATCAGTTCCTGCATTTGCAGTTTGGAGATTCCACCAACAGGTGGTAAGGTTCATGTCCAAACTCGGAAAATACAGTGGAACATGTCATTTTATGCCATTTTATGAAACGAAAATGTAGGAGATTTGTGTTAAACTTTCTAGAGGTCATAGTTTATGGTAGAAATGAAGTGCGTGCAAAAAACAACAAGTCACACTATCCACATCCTAACCTGGAAGGCCTATATAATAACTGTTAATACTAGCCATGATTTTTGCCACTTAATCAATATGATTCATAATTCTATTTTTCCAATTCATTGCATACAGAAGGAATTTACACGACCAACTTCTTATGAATGTGATGTTTTTGTTTATATCGCTGGTGCTTGACAGGGAATGGACTTTAAATAGGACGCAGATGGTGCAATAACCAGAGAAGAACCTCAGAATTAAATTGCACTTGACCCAGCCCATTAGCGCATTGTATGCACAATTTCACCACACCCACTTGCGCTTAGCATTAGCGCTTTTAATAGTTAATTATTTTTTTAGAACTTTAAATTATAACTGATAACATATGACTCTTATAACTCTAAGATAAAAATAAATAAATTGTCCAAATTATGGTATTTTGTTTTGGGATACATCAATGGTGCGAAGGCTTAATGTGTACATAATATTGTAATATTTTTTAATAATGAATTATGGTGATTTTGTCCTTCGCAATCATTCTGAAACTATTTCAGGAGAATTGTTCAACATTTGCTATATTTATTCACCAAGCTCGTCACATTGCATTCTGGGATTGTCTTCTCCACAAAAAATAAATGCAATGCTGCTTTTGAACTTGGCCAAAATGAGTTACTGTGTCTTAGAAAGCCTAATTATGCTGCCTACTTTTAGACCAGCTTTTGCGTCAAGAGTGCACCTATAATGCCTTCAAATGCTGCCTTCGGAGGCAGTGGACTAGGATTTTGGAGCAGAGCGATGGTGTTAGTTACCTGCGTGCAGATATATCCACACCAACCTCTCCTGCAAAGCGCAGAGTTGATCTCTCGGCATAATGCGTAGAGCATTCTATATATTGAGAGCTAATATTGTCTCGGGCTGGTGCTGATTGACCTGCATTCTGGATTGGCCCCTCCCTGGGCAGCTTCACCTGGGCTCCCGCTGCTGTCAGAGAGCATGTCGGCCGTGCTGGATTGATGACCGTCATTCCATGAAGAAGCTGTATTCATCATTGCTGTCCAGAGCAGCTCTGGCCAGATGGACTGTGAGCATCCATCCACTGCCAGGGCCACATCTGTTCCTTGTGTTGCTTAGAGTACTAACAAGTCACTCGCTCCCTCAAAAGGCAGCCAGTGTCAGGCGCAGAGAGAGGGGGCAGAGGGGAAGAAGAGAATGGGGGAGGGGGGACAGTCTGACTGACGGAAGAAATCAGATCTGTGTTTTCTCAACACTTGTGGTGGACGTTTTATGCACTGTGATCAGAAGGCTTGATGTGTAGAACTCACTTATTCTGATTTAAGTAGGCTAGTTTAATTGGCATGGGTAAAAAGCTTTGCTTTGCCTAAGCATTAGTGTCATTGCATATACCTATCAGAGGTTTTTAAATAGCCGATTGCCAATATGATGTAGATACAGGTATGTATATAATACATATACAGTATATAAAATGCAATTTAAGAAAAGCAAGCGTGCTGAAAATATGCACTATAGCCTACATTGGAAAGGCTATTGGTAGATTTTGGAACTGACACAATGTCTTTGTGATTAGCTATAACTAATAAGGCTGGGTATCAATACAGATTTTCAGATTTGATTTGATTTCGATTCACACGCTCTTGATTCAATTAAATACCGATACAATTTCATTCAATTTGGTTTACTTCAGTTCTAATTGTTCTATGAAAGAAATTCTCTCTCAGCTTATGCTATAAATGATACAGGGAACCTTCTAACTTGGTACATTATAAAAATATTAATTTTAAAAATTAACAACTGGGTCCAAACTGTGCAGTTCTATTGCAATGTATTTAATCGATATAATAATTAAAACAATCAAAACTAAAGTAAACATTAAATTAAAAGAAAAAGATCATTCTTGGGATTTAAAAAAAGAAAATTGATATCGGGATTGTTCAAATGAAGATCGCGAAAATCTGATTTTACCCAACTCTAATCGCTAATATATAAACATTTAAACTATACACAATTTTAAATAAATTTAAATAAATAAGAAAATATAATAATCCTTCTGTCATAATAGGAGGCGTTTGTGGTGCAAGAGGGGGCAGCCAACATCGTTGTTTTAGATATACATACATTTAGATATATATAATGTATACAGTATATAGATATTTGAGGTGTAAATATTCATACAATGCAAGTCCATGGGGTCCAAATTTTTAAGGTCCAAAAAGGATATACAGGCAGCATAAAAGCAATGCGTCAAGTGCAAACAAGTTTAATCTTCAAATTATGATCACGCCTATGAGACACCTGTGTTTTTCGCCCAGAACCGAGCATATCACTTCAGAAGACATGGAGTAAACCACTCGAGTCATATGGATAACCTTTATGTTGCCTTTATATCCTTTGTTTGAGCTTAAAAGTTTGGACCCCATTGACTTGCATTGCATGGATAGACATAATGATAATGTAAATACATCAAAATATGTAGAAGAAAGAAAGTCATACGAGTTTGAGATGGTATAAAGGTGAGTAAATGACGAAAGAGTTTTTTGTGGGTGGGGAGCCCCGCCATGCTTTTAATTTTTCTATTTGAATGTCCTGTTTCACTCAGAAATGCATCACTTTACGGAAGTCAAATGGTTTGTGGATAGCATTCCTTGTTGACTTTAATGCATTTTGTGGTGTCTGCCTTTGGAATCATTGGATGACAATGGGGTGTTTTGGCACAAAGTACTTTTAAGACTGACAAGGACAAGATGAGCTTTCAGAGAGAGAGAGAGAGAGAGAGAGAGTTCTTCTGTAAGCTGACAGACAGGCACCACATAAAGAGACAGCTAGAGTCCACCTCTAATCTCTCTGTCAATCCATCTCTCTCTGTCTCTCTCTCTGCGTTAGATACGGTACTCTACACTAATTCCCTCACAGCGATTACAGCTATTATCACACTGTAGCAACACAATAAACATCGTCTGATGCTCCCACTTCAAGAGACATTTTGACAGTCAGTGAAAGAGAGAGCCACACACAAGAGTTTGTTTTGCTTTCCGCCTTATCCCTTATTCTTCCTCTTTTTTTCCCCTCACACAGAAGAAAATGTCAAGGTTTTTCTGCTTAACCATTTCAGTATGCCTCTTCAGCTTTGCTCATTAGAATTCAGACTTTTGCTGGAGGGAAAATTTAAAAAAAAAAAACTGTTCATACCGGCTTGCCGCATCTAGTTGTTTTAACTGCAGAATTGTCTATTTCATTTATCTTCCTGTTTTTTCCTTGCCTGTGCCTGCACACACACACACACACACACACACACACAAAGTGTTAGGGAGTAACTAACTAAAACCAGAAATGTATTTTATGCAAGTATGAGTATGCAGATACGTATTGCCAATGCATGACCCGAACATGCTTTATGTGCATTCTTGCGTTACCGTGGCGGGAACAAACCTCAGTACTCAAGGGGGCGACAGAGTTACCTTCAAACGTATGTGTTTTTGCACAGCAATATTCTTTTCAGACTGTTGCTCCACCATGACAGTAGTTGAGTTGAAAGAGAAGATTCACCGTAGAAGCGGACAGTTCACACTTATCATGCTATAGCGCTCCATGTGGCGACGTTGAGAATGCAGTGTGTACTTGCGTTGTGTTATGACTTGCAGTCTGATACATTTCAAGTTGTTTTGGGTTTTTTTTGGTCACGCCATTTAATAAACTGCATTAAAAGCATTGACTAATTTCTTTCATCTTCATGTCACGAAAAAAGTTTTATTTTAAAAATTCAATGAAAAGGATTCTTTCCGTTTTCACTGTTTTGCTGAATAATAAAAATAAATAAAACTACTAATAATGATAATAAAACATTGACATAATATTCTAAATATAATCTGACATTTTTCAGTATACATTGTTATGTTATTTTATGTATAGGTTCTGTTTTAGATAAAACATTTTAAAGCAATTTTCTGGGTTCAATAAAAGTTAAGCTCAATCGAAAACATTTGTGGCATAATATTGATTACCACAAATTAATTTCAATGTGTCCCTACTTTTCTTTTAAAAATAAATAAATAAATAAATCTCGGTAACAGTCGTGCACTTACAATGGAAGTGAATGGGTGCCAAAACATTTAAATACTCACTTTTTTCAAAGGTATGGCCACAAGACATAAACAATATATGTGTTAACATGATTTTAGTGATAAATTAACTTACTAACCTTTTCTATGTAAAGTTATATCCAATTTTACAACTTCATTTCCATGACAAAGTAACACCGTAAATAGTACAACCCTAAAATGCCTCTAAAAGCAATGATTCAAACTGCTTTTACATCTCAAATAATATACAACAAAAGAATGAATGTAAGTGCTCTTATAAAATTACAAGCTTCACATTTCTGCTTTTAAACCTTTCAAAAATTGTCCCCATCTTAGACTGTAAGTGCCTCACTGCAACCTCGACTTTTGTCTGATTTTTCCAAAAATAATATTTTGTGGTAATTAACATTTTGCCACAAATGCTGTTGATTGAGCTTAACTTGTATATAACCTGGAATATTCATTTATATACTTATAGAACATCCAAAAAAAAAAGTAAAAAAAAAAAAAAAAAAAGTATAAAAAACAAAAATGATAGTGTATGCAGTAGCAATGTTAACATACAACTCACCCCAAATTTGTCATAATTTACTAACCCTACAGTAATACAAAACCAGTAGAACATTTATCATGTGTGAATTAAGATTGAAGGATGAAAGTATCGTGATTGTGACTTTTAAGCTCCAAAAGCGCTAAGAAAATTGTCCGTATCACTCTGCGCAACAATTCAAGTCTGCTGAAGCCATTCAATAGCGTTGTGCTCCTCACTTTGAGAACAACTGAGTGTAGCTAACTACATTATCATAAGAGAAGCTTGACAGTAGTTGAACTACTCTGAATGATGATGTAGCGCAATTATCGTTTGAGCAAGTTCAAATCCTAATACTAATTATGAGCGATTGTAACAATGAGTATAGGGTGACCAGATGTCCCTGTTTACCCGGGACAGTCCCGGTTTTAAGAGGTGTGTCCCAACAATTCGCTAAAAAAAATGCAATTATGTCCCGGTTTTAGCTGGCGGCCGGCACACTGTTTTTTTGTTTTTAAATTAAATATCCCCATTGTCCTTCTCGCTATTGTCTCTGGTATCGCAGAGAAGAATTTCGTTGCGTCGCACGTTGATTTGACGATACTTTCATTCTAGTCTTTCAGCAAATCAGCTGAAATATATCTGGTTACCATGGCAATGACGTCATGCGTTTAACACTCGTGCTCTTAATCGTACTGTCAGCCAGAGCAAGTTAAAAATGGCCAAATAAGTGTTTTTAACAATGAGCTAAAAGAAGCCGATCCATTCTTCATGCAACACGTGAAAATGTAAGCAGAGGTGTTTTGCCGTCAACTGTGAATGTTCATTTCCCAAGGAGCATGGAGAGAAATCAGACAATGTCACATTCAGATAGCTACTGCACTTTTTACATTGTACAAGCACTTAAATGTTGAGATGTGGGGCTTGTATTTGAATTTTAGGTTCCAATGTTGTGAATTTTGTGTTAAAATATGTACCTGACATGACAAGCCATTTCAAAATTACAGATGCAGTATGACATAATATGAATAGAATAGGCAACATGGAATTTGCACATTAAAAAGCTGTGGTTTTATCATGAAAAACAAAATATAAAATAAAATATACATTTTCACAAGCTATATATACAGTTAAGTGCAGAAGTCTGCATAGCCTACCCTTTTTGTTTTATAAGTTTTCACACCTCTTTTAGAATGCATACAAATATAAAAGATAAAAGATCATATTTTTTTATGTAGTACTGCCCTTCGAAAGCTACATAACACAAAATTTACTTTTATTTACACAAATCATCCTGTTCAAAAGTTTGCATCCCATTGGTTTGTCTTGTGTTGCCTTGTTGAGTCCACCATATGTCTTAAGTGTAAAAAGTTGGATGTCAGTATCATATAGCTACTGTTGGGAAGAACTGCTGGTAAGAACTGCTGTGCAGAAGATGCTGGTGAACCAAATGATGTACAGTAGTTTGGGGATTTTTCTTAAAAGTGGGCAGCCTCACTGCTCAGGACAAAGCAGGGACTCATGAACAATTATTACACAGACAAACAGTCATTGATCATCGAGAAAGCAACATACCATATTAACAACCATGGGAATGTAAACTTTTGAACAGGATCGAATGTGAGTATCTGTTATGTCAAATAGTTTTTTAAGGGCAGTCCTAAATAAAAAAACAAAATGCAGTTTTTATGATCCATCTTATTTTTTTAAACAATAACACACCCTCCCGCCGCCCCCATCACAAATGTCCCATTTTGAGACTTTAAAAAATCTGGTCACCCTAAATGAGTAGCATTAATATAAAATGTGTGCATTTAACAACAGTTTTTCACGTGTCTCAGAGTTGAAATGATGCCTTGCATGTGATGTTAAATTAGTGTTATCCCTCACGTGCTACGCTGTGTTATTGTGGTTTGATTTCAGGATCAGCACAAACAGAACGCAAGGCCCACTGTGAGCTCCTTGTGAGTTCATTAGGTGCCCGGGAAACTGAACGAGGCTCCAGAGAGAGCCGCGGGAACTTATTCACTGTCTTAAGACTCAATCCTAATCATCTCACTACAGCATGACTGACAGCGACGCTCTTCAACTTGATTGAAAGTATCGATCGCTCCATTGCTCACTCGCGCGCTCTCTGTAGCCGCATGCGGGATGCACAATCACAGGCCGTGCTTTCCAAAAAAAGATCTCTTCATCTGTCCTAATCATCCAATCAATAATTAGTGTCACAAGAGAGGAGCTCTGACAGGGTGCAGTTAGGATGCTACACTTCATCGTTTATATACATAGCTCCAAGTGAGCTGTCTGTGTAGACAGTGACACCATTTTGAGGGGCTGTTCAGACAGAATATATTCTTGGGTTTAAAAAAAAAAAGCTAGATGCAGCGCAATGATTGTCTTGTTGCATTTTTAAAAGTCTTTTTTTTCTTCTTCTTAAAAACACTGGACTTCTGGATGAAATTACTGTGACGTCACACAACAGGCAACACACTTCTGGGTTTCTCAGAGCAACCGCATTAAGTGGTGCATATGAGCAGTGATGTGGTTTAAGAAGCCTTATATAACCTTTTCATGTGTGTTTACATAAATATTATAAAGGGATAAATGTGGTTTATAGTGAAGAGGTTGATAAATGCACATCCTCATACATTTAACAAACTTCTAAAGCCTGAGAAATGTGGCATGTGAAAATTAAAACCACCGTCAGACATGTAATCTTTACTGCTTATATAATTAGCCCCCCCACACACACGCTACATAATAACTTGGCATATTTAATATGCAAAACAGCCAATTTAGATTGAACAATTAACTTCATTCAAAATATATACAAAGACAAATTTTAGAAATGGTAGGCCTACAATATTTTAATTTGAATATCCTTTCACAAACAGCCAGTACCCACTGCAGTGATGGTGAGACGGGGACAGATTTGTCCTATTAGATCTTACTTGGTTGTCTTTTTATTACAAAATTATTGTTAGATCATATTTAGCCTAATTTGTCACATCGGATTTGCTTTGGAACTTTAAATCAGCCGTTTGTGCGATTCCATCGTGAATGTGATGACCGTGATCCATGAAATATGATCATTTATGTCAAAAAAAAAAAAGTTTGTCTTGATCTACAGATCTTGATGGAAATCTGAAGGCCAAATTTGGAATTGGTGCTATTTTAGTGCATTTCTATCTTTATACTGTCAAAAGCTTTGTTTAGAAAATTTTAAATGCATTATTGTTTCATGTTTTGATTCAAATTAAATGATTACGTTTTGTTGTTTTTGATCAACTGACTGTAAAGAACAGAAAGGGTGTTAAAAGAGACATTATTCAATGACAAATGGATTGTGTGGATCTCGTCTTTGGACACATTACACGGAATGAGTCAGACCAAACTTTAACTCTCAACACGCAGTGTAGGCTCTCAGTGTTTAATTTAAGAGTCAGTGATTGATCTTGGGATTTTAAGTATAGATATCGAGATCAAAAGAAGATCGCGAATAATCGGAAAACCCAGCTAATGAAAAAAGGTCCTCAGAACGTCCCCTAAATGGCCTCTACGAACGTCCCACGAACGTCCATGTGTAGGGTCCTCTTGCCATCCTCCGGACGTTCAAGGGGACGTTCACAGGACGTCCATTCTGGACGTTTAGGGGACGTTCACAGAGGCCATTTTGGGGACGTTCTGAGGACCTTTTTTTGTTAGCTGGGACGATAAAGGGATGGTCGCATACTCTGGCCCGGACGAAAATTGGACTTGTAGCGAACGTTCGGAATGTCCTCGGAACATTTGGTCCGCTTTGAAACGTTCGCTGGCAGACGTTCCGAGGACGTCCGCTTTGTAACGTTTGCTGGCGGACGTCCTCGGAACGTCCGCCAGCGAACGTTTCAAAGCGGACCTAAGTGGATGTTTGCAACGTCCGGGTGACGTCCTCTGTTTGCCGGGAATATATTTTTAACCAGGCCTGATCACTATGTTATGATTAGTCCCAGTCTAGGTTGGGAAAACCGTAACATGAAGGTTTTGGTTCCCCTCTTCCGCTTCAGCACTCAAAAACAGTCATGTTTTTGGAAAGCAAAATAAGGCATTTATTTAATTTTAAATGAGAAAGGAGTGGGCAAAGGCCAAAATAACAAACAAGAAGTTAACAAATTCCTAAAGGGGGAGTAAACTAACTTTCCTAGAAAAGAAAATTTAAATAAACATCAGTTCCTGTGTATGTCTTACTTGAGAGGGGCACGGTATTCTCAAGAATAAACTATTGCGCAGTGCTTGTATCTCTTAGAAATGAAAGGTTTTGCAGCAGAATCAGGGGAGATGGCAACACTACCCTTCAATATAAAGGGATCAAACACAGAGGAATCCAACTAATCAGGATCCTCCACACTAATTAAAGGACAGAAAACAGCATTTGCAACACTTTTAGTTTAAGAGGCGGCATTTTTTTTGTTTCCATGCCTTGCAGTCAGAGATAAAGTGACTGGGATCAATGCAGTAAAAACAAAGTGTTTAGACCACCTTGAGTTGCATTGGATGGCACTCAATTTTAAGCAAACGAATAAACAAGAGTTTTCACCTCGTAGGAAAACATCTATGCGCTGACTCCGACACACAGCAGGAGAGAACAGTCTTATGCGTAAGGATATATTCACACAGCTTTCAAAGCTTGAAGCTTTCAATACCCAATCGTTATGATTTAGCAAATGAGCTGACGGACCAGCCCCCAATTGTTATGTCAGTAGGCAAACATTCAGGCAGATGAGCCCCCAATTGTTACGATCCACCCCAGTCTAGAGTTGGGGAGGAGTAAAAATATTTTGGTTCCCCTCTTCTACTTCAGCACTCAAAAATAGTCAAGTTTTTGGAAAGTAAAATTCTTTCATTTTAAGTGAGAAAGGAGGCAAAAAGGCTTCAGGAGGGGGCAAAGGACAAAATAACAAGCAAAAGTATAATTCCTAAAGGGGAGTCAACTAACTTTCCTAGAAACGAAAACTGAAATAAACAAACATACTCTAAATCCCTTTCTACCCAAAAACAAGAGAAAACCGATATTGAAACAAAATGGCACCCACCTCCCTACAAATGCTCCCAGTGTAATCGGTCCAAGGCACACTTGGATTGCACAAATGCAATCTCAAGCGGCACACAACAAATTCACAAAAGCGTATCAACAACACGTCTGAGCCAGGAAAGGGGAGACAGAGAATGAAGCTTTCCAGCAGCTTTTATCCTCCATCAGCTCACAGCCAGACCAATCAGGAGAACTCCTCATTAGTGCTCTCAACTGGTAGAGATTAGAGTGAGAACGAGAGAGAGGAGAAATCCAGGGGAAAAACAGACATGCAAAACTAAACATTCCCACCCCAAAATACACAACCAAAACAGATACAATTACCACACTGAATACATCTTACGACGTAACACCTCCCCAATGAAAAGATACAAACAAATGATCACAAATAAAAATACACTTAAAATTTTTCCAGGGATGTAACACCTATTTTTTTTTTTTTTTTTTTTTTCATACAATTAGTTTTATAGGGTAAACAAAGCAAAATCCATTTGTTTTTCCACACCCCCTGGAACCTGCATACCCCAGTAGAGAATCACTGATCCAGCACGTTTACATAAAAACATTATTCCAAAACAACGTAGACGACTGGAAAAACGCATCCTGTGTGAACAGCCCCTAAGCCATCACAGGCATAGTCCTGACACGCTGTTCCTAAAGGTAGGCAATTTAATTATGCTGCCTAGTAAGATACCTCAATTTGGCCAAATTATAGGCAGCATCGCAGAATGTATATTCTCTGAAGAGAAGGCAACCAGAATTATAAATATAAAATTAGAATTCATTCAGTATTGAAAACTATTGATCAAAGAGTAGATTAATTCAATTTAAAAGGGACTATTTTGTGTGTATTTTGCAATTTTATGCTTATTAGGGCATCACATTGTTTCCCAAAAGGTGTCCCGCTTTGTGCCTCACATGCTGATTGTTAGCTTAGCAACGTGTAGATATCAAACTCTGACCATGAAAACAGTTTATTCCAGGGTTTTAGCAGAAAGCGGCATTCTGAAACATCATGTAAACAAGAATGCTGATTTCCTTACGCCATTTAAGGGATTAAGAGAAAGTGGTTTAACACACCTAGGCTACTCTCTATATAACGTGCTCATGTTAACACATAAGTGGTGTTCTGAAGAGTGTTTGAAGAGTGCACGTTCGTGGAACAGACCAGGATAACAGATGTCATAGGATGGAGCCCCACAACTTGTCAACACAGTGGAAATAATTCAACATTTCTGGCAGTACAGTGGGAAAATCACATATACTATAAACTATACCCATTTATACACGTGAATGTAAAATATACCATGTAACACAATTTTTGTTCCTGGGTAGTAAGTGTTATTTCCTAATTTCTCATGCCTCAAAAGTATAGAAAATGGCTATTATTCCCCAAAAACTTTGCTTTTGTGACCAGGACAATGATATTTTGAAATTTACCTATTTCCAATGAGAAAACGGGCGAATTTGTGTCTTTTCATTCACATAAAGTCAGAAAAAAACAACATATGAATCCAAATTAAAATGTATTTATACTAAAGTAATACAAAAATGACTACAAAAGATTTAGAAGCGAGTAGTTTTTCGAGATTTATGATTATACTGTAAATCACTTTCATGAATCAGCCCCCAAATGTAGTCTCCCATCATGTTCTCATTATACTGTCCTTGGTAGCGGTGTTCAAAGTCCATTACATCCTGACGGAAGCGCTCGCCTTGCTTCTCCGAGTATGCTCCCATGTTCTCCTTGAATTTATCAAGATGAGCATCAAGGATATGGACTTTGAGGGACATCCTACAGCCCATTGTGCTGTAGTTCTTCACCAGAGTCTCAAGCAGCTCCACATAGGCCTTGTGATTGCCCTGGAAGCCCCGAACCACTGTGACAAAGCTGTTCCAAGCTGCTTTCTCCTCACTAGTGAGCTTCTTGAGGAATACATTGCACTCCAGGATCTTCTTTATCTGTGGTCCGACGAAGACACGGCCTTTGACCTTTGCCTCAGACAGCTTAGGGAAGAAGTCTTGAAGGTACTTGAAGGCTGTCGACTCCTTATCTAGTGCTCTGACAAATTGTTTCATAAGGCCCAATTTGATGTGCAGTGGTGGCATCAGCACCTTCCCGAGGGTCCACCAGTGGCTCCCACTTGATGTTGTTCCTCCCCCATTAGGAATGCCACCATTTTGAAGTCTCCTATGACCTCCCAGCTCATCCTGGATGAGCTGCCAATGAAGAGGCGCCACTCATTCTGGTTATAGGCGATAACGATTGCCTCGAACAGATTGGTCACATTGTGGCAGAAGCAGAGCCCATCTTGACGGGTGAAGAAGTTGGAAAAAGGTTGGTGACGCTTCCTCTGATCTGCGACTTGCACACTTTCATCCAACAAGTTCCACTGCTTGAGCCTAGAAGTCAAAAGCTTGGCACTGGACTTGATGAGACCAAGATCTCTAATCAAGTCGTTGAGGTCTTTTTGGTTGGGGAAGTATGGGTTTCTCTCCTCAGCTCCACCTCTGAAATTGTCATCTGGATCTACAACGTCTTCCTCACTCTCTGACTTGCTGCTCTCTTCTAAAGATGGCTTGCAGCCTCTTGATGCCATCTCAGAAAAATGCAGATATGTATCCACTTAGGCAGCTGGACCTAAACTGAACTGGTGGGCTTAAGGCCCCTGTATTTATACTACTATTTATATTACTGGAAAGTTCTAGAAAGTTCTAGAAAGTTCTAGAAGTTACTCCAGGTTTACTCAGCACTGAATCTAACTGGAATGTTCTGTAAAATAGGTAAATTTCAAAATATCACTGTCCTGGTCACAAAAGCAAAGTTTGTGGGGAATTTTAGCCATTTTCTATACTTTTGAGGCATAAGCAATTAGGAAATAACACTTACTACCCAGAAAAAAAAAACGAAAAAAAAAAAAAACATTGTTACACGGTGATATCAACTGTCCTTAATATCGCATATATGCGCTCCTACATTGGGGGAATCCCAGAGTTTTATGTAAGAGGGAAACCCCCAATACTGCATTGCAATGCAGCTGCAGGTCACAATAGTAAGTTAAGGGAACAAACACAGCAACAACTCTGGAATATCTGGAAATAAAGTAAATCAACAGAGAGTAATAGTGAAGTCTTCCTCGGACGCCATCTATGTTATTTACACAAGCGTCACGGGAAAATTACGTTGCTGTGGTGAAAGCTGCTTACTGAACGAGCCGCATGTATATGGGAATAAAGAATACACCGCTTGTGCATTGCATGTAAACAGGAACGCTGTTTTCTCGCAGTAACCCGCTTTTTTTTCAATAAGCTGCTTTCTGGTGTCCATGTAACTGTAGTCACTACTGGAATTAATTACGAGTTGAGTCTCCTGTGCATTTGCCATAAACACTACTTTTCTGGCCTGCAGAGTTTCTTCCAATGTAGAGCATTACTTATGATGTTCTCTTTCTGTCAGGATGTTACCTTTGAAGACAGCTCCCTATGTAGGCAGCGAGGCAGCTCACTAGGTTTTGGAACAGAGCCCATGTCTCTCTGACCACCGGGAAAGGAATTTGCTGAGTCAAGGCGTTGCTTTTAACTCCATTGTGTGTATGTGTGTGTGTGTGCTGGTGCGAAATGTCTTTTGCTGTCACCTTCAGGAATGGCAGAGAGCCAGTCTGCGCTGGCGAGGAGAGTGGCTGTCTGCCTATTGGGCATGCAAACGTTCATCTATAATCTCAGTCTTTACAAATATCTTATTATGTGTCATGTTGTCTTATGTATTTATGGTGTTTGCTAAAGCAAGCATCACTATTACTATTGCTCATAATTGGGGTTAGGGGTTTTGAATTATTGTATTCCTTAGAGTTTTACCTTTGCACTCTCTCCAGTACAAATAAGTAATTTTGATGGAATAATAAATTGTCAACCTGGTGTCATCTTTTAAAGATATTATGCAACTAACCTTGCAAACTTTGGTAAATCCAGTGATTAGTTCTTCCTCAAAAGCAGTCATTGTACCAGTTCGGTACCTTCCGAATAATACGACTTTGTGCAGGCGCGTGCACATCCTAACTCCTGAAAATTGCATAGTGCCAGCGAGTCGGATTGGAACTGGTGATTTCAGCGAGCTCTTGCCATTTTTGTGTGCAAGAGACTAGTTTTCTCATCTCACAAACAGCTGATCTGGGAATTAAACATCAAACGATGTGGAAATAACTGGCCTCATACAGTGACCAAAGTGTCTTTGAGTTTCTCAGGTGTGGATATTAGTGAGAATCCGAGTATTTGATTACTGTCTGGGTGTGTGTTAGTGTGGCAGAGTGAAGAAGCCTGTAGCAAGCGGCTTTGTTGCTGCTTTGGCTCTCTGGTTGCCTGGAGGCAAAGGCCTCTGTAGGGGGAAAAAGTAAAGAAAGCTCCCTGCAGGCAAACAGACAGACAGAGACAGAGAGAGAGAGATATGGATGGACCCTTGTGTTGTTACAAACCGGTATGACTTTCTTTCTTCAGTGGATGTGGGGCAGAATGTAAGTCTCAGTCACCTTTCACTTTCACTGCATTTTTTCAATACAATGAGAGTGAATGGTGGTTGAGTATTTGTATGGTGACTAACACCAATCTTGAGATCCACCTCAGAGTTAGTTGGTTTGATTCATGGACAGCCTTGTACTTTTATGAAGAAATGTATCTTCTAGTGGCAGTTTAATTAATCTCAGGCAATGAGATACTGCTGTGGTATTCAATGAGAATAAATAATAATATAATTAGTTGAACTCCAGTATTTAGTTAGAGCTAAATTTGGATCATGTAGATTGAACCAAGATAGTCAAGTTTATTTAAAAAGACACTTTAGGCTCATTTAACAAGTTATAATATTCATTTAAGTTAACTGCAGGCTCAGTGTAAACAACTTTCCATCTCAAGTTGACAAAACTTAAAATTTTAAGGCAGCATGTACACTTTTCCTTCTTTCTTTCTGTTTTATTCTTTCTTTCTGTCTGTCTGTTTCTTTCTCAGTTCAGTGTGTTCACTGGTTCTAACTGCATTACAGTTTTCTGACCCAAAGCTGCTCTAATCCATCAGCTAATTGATGCTGGTCTGTGACCAGGTCATCCAATAAATAACCCTAATTGGCTGTGGCAAAAAACCTACCTATATATTAAATCCTATATGCTTTACAGGTGTACAATTCAGCAAAATCTGTTGATATGTGGACAAAAGTTTTTGCTACAAAGTTACAAAGTTATCTGATGCTTTAGTATATGAATTACTGTATAAAAGACTGTCTTTTTTAGGAACTTTCTCAGAAACATTTTGAGAAGAACGATGTACAAGTTGACCCATTTGGAAGAAAAATCTGAAATGATATGTCTTTAATGCCTTTTTTTGTTTCCCCTAGACAACAAGATTAAATCGTTAGCAAAAAACTGCCAAGATACCAAAGTCTGAAATGTACACATTAATGCGTACAATATCAGCCAATCTAGTCTCAAAGAACCACGTTACTATACCTAAATTTTTGCAAAACTCGTTGTACCATATTTTGCTGGTGAAAATTACAAAAATAACGATTTTCATTCCCTTTCACACAAATCACGAGTCAAACGGCAGATTATCAGTTCATAAACACTTACTTTTCGCTCTGTTCCTCACACAATGCTATCTTATGACATCTAAACACTTTTACTGTAGTGCATGACTCATTGTAAAGTTTGCATTACAATACCAACTACATTTACAAGCTTGTTCAAGTGTGATTAAATTGCGCAGTAGCTCAACTGATGTTAAGGACCGGGGTCCGAGTCCTGAAGAGCACGCGAGTCGACACGCGAGCCGAAAGTGTCATAGAAGCACCACAAAATGACATGATTGCTTCAGCAATTGTGTTTTTCATCTCACATTTGCTTTTTATGACACTATCGGTTAGATTTAGGTTTAAGGTTTAGGGAAGGGAGGAAGGTTTTTTGTGGTTTTAAATCCTGATAGAGCATTAACCTTAAAAACCTCATCTGGCTTTTGAACTTATTTTGTATTGAACCTGGAATATTCCTATAATATCTTATGCAGACAAAAGTACTGGTGAAGAAAATGACTGTTTGCTCTTTCCACTACTCCTGTATCACATTGATCTATGTTGCCACATTTGCATTCAGAGTGTCGATTTGCTGAAAATGAATATTTAGGTGCTGTTTAGCACAGCTCCACAGAAGTATGTTTTGAGGATGTATTTACTCAAGAGAAAATGGACATCAATTTGCAAAAACAGAGCCCATTTTCCAACTCTTCTGTTCCAGTCACAGAATTGAAGATGATTCTCTCAGTGTGAAGTGTTGTGCTTTAACCTCCTTTCATGCGCCAAAGTAGCTCAATTTGCTGAGGGCCAGTTGAAGAAGAAGCATACAGAAACAATCGCTTATGTAATATTGAAGTGCAGCTCTCCGGACACACTCCACTGGAGTCCACAGGAATCTCTGTTCACAGTGGCCGGGATAGGCAATGCCACTTAGTTGTATTTTTGATCCAATACCAAGTACTATCAAAGCCAGTATCATATATTTTGATACCAATACAGATACTTCTATTATATGGATTTTTTTTTCTCTCTCTCTATTTTTGAGAATAAAATGGGTAATTATAGCCATTTAACTTTTATTGGACATAATTTTCAACACGTAATTGGCCAAAACTAAATATATACAGTATATGTAATTAATACTTACATATAATATCTATCAAACTAATAATATCTAATATCTAACTATTAATATCTAATGATATCTAATCCAACTAATATCAATAATATATCTAATATCTATGAACAATATCCAATCTAATTAATATCAATAATATAACAAAAACAAAACTAATATCAACAATACATATAATATCTAATGAATAATATCTAATCTACATAATATCAATAATATTACATAAACTAAACTAATACCAATAATATACTGATATCTAATGGAAATATATAATATCTAACTATTTATAACTAATATCTAATCTAACCTATCATTATAATATAATAAAAACAAAGCTAATATCAACAATATATCTAATATCTGATAAGTAATATCTAATCTAACTAATATCAATAATATAAAAAAAATGATCAATAATATCACTAATGTGCTATCTAATATCTGTCTAATACATCTAAATGTATTTAACTAATAATATACAATCTAACAATATAAATAATATAACAAAACATACAAAACTAATATCTTTAATATACTCTCTAATATATGTAATAATATATAATATTTTAACTAATAATATCTAATCTAACTAATATCAGAAATAAAAGCAAAACTAATATCAATAATATAACACCTAATACCTGTCTAACTAATAATATTTAATCTAAATTATATCTAAGTAACATCAATAATATAATGTATTTCAATTATCTTCATTTGGGGACTTTTCTCAGCAACTACTTAAATGCAATTATTTTCAATGAATTTGATTAATCAATCATCATATCAAGTCATTAACTAGATTACATTTTTATTATCATTTGAAAGCCCTAATGTAAACCCTTTTTCAGAATACATGTTTAACCAGAATATAGACCTTAAAGGGACAGTTTTGTTGTCATTACTTACTCGTATAACGCAAAAGGAGATGTTAGGCAGAATGACTGTCACCATTCACTTTTATTTTATGAGAAAAAGATGGAATGTAAGTGAATGGCGACTGAGACTAACATAATGCCCAATATCTCTTTTTGTGTTCTGGTGAAGAAAGAAGGTCAAATGGGTCTGGAACAACATGAGGCTAAGTAAATGATGACATCATTTTCATTTTGTGGTGAACTATCCCTTAAACTGAAAATGTTGTACATGTAAACATGGTCACTGAGTAATTGTAATTCCAGTATCCTGTTTTCCATCAGCGGCAGTTGACAGGTGTTGGCTTTAGATCATATCAGTCTTGTTTAATTGCCGAGTGACAGAGAGAGAGAATTAAGCAGTGTGAATGCATGTGAATTGAGTTTGGTTTTGCTTGAGTGGATCTGAGTTAAGGTGCTTTCAGATTACTCTGCATGACAAACAATGAGCTGGGAACCAATTAGTCTGCTGAGCTGAGAAAAAAACACTGCTTCCAGTAAATCCCTACAGATATGTTATGATTCATATCTAGGAACTATTTCTTTGTTTGCCAATGGCTTAATTATGGAACCACTGTAGCGTTGTGTCTCCCCGGAGGGTGAATTGTCGGAGATGAGCCAAGTGTATTTTTTTTAATGCACCAAGTGTGTGTTTAGATGGCAAGTACGCAGGCAGTGTGTGTGTTGTGGACAGTTATTAGAAAAAAGCTTGCTACTGTTGACACATTCAGCGAGTCTGTATAGTCTTGTGTATAGCAAGACATATTCTATTGGCATAATGTCCAATTTGAGTAGGGGTGGGCGGTATGACCAAAATCTTATATCACCGTAAAATTATATAACATCATATACTGTAGTTATTTTTACTGAAAATTTGATGTAAAAAAAAAAAAAAAGATGGTTTCTACCTGTGCGTTTCATTCAAGTTAAGCTCAATCAATAGCATTTGTTGCTGATTACAGCAAAAATTAATCTTAAAAAGAAAAAAAGAAAAAATTGAGGTAACAGTGAAGCATTTACAATGGGGCCAATTTGTGGAGGGTTTATATGCAGAAATGTGAAGCTTGTAATTTTATAAAAACACTTACATGAATTCTTCCATTAAAACTTTTTTTAACTTTCTGAATTAAGCTGTAAAGTTGTTTGAATCGTAATTCTTATGGTCTTTTTAGGGTTTACGGCGTTGTGTCGTCATGGCAACAAAGCTGTAAAATTGGATATAACTTTACACAGAAAGGGTAGTGTCAAGATGTGCAGTGAGGCTCAGGACCCAAACGCAGAGTGGTAAATAAAGATTTATTTAATACAAAATCCAACAAAAATCCAACATAAAACTCCCACAAGGGGGAAAAACAATAAACATAAACTACGCCGAAGGGGAAAAAACAAAGGAAGTACAATCCAGGGCTGGGGCAGAAGGTAACAGGGAAGCTAGACCGACCGACAGACTGACTGGAAACAAGACGAACTGGCACTGGACAGCACACATGAGGAGGCTAAAATAGGGAGGGAAATCAGATGGGTTAACGGGACATGTGAGGTAAATTAACTAATAATAAGCAAACAAGGAGGCAGGTATGGCTTAAGACAGAGAGACACACAGTGATACATAAACAAAACAAAGCCATGTGCTCTCACAAGACAACAAAACACCTGAATGGCATGAGCGCACATCGCCAAGACAATAAGGCAATATATGCCCATGCCAACTGACAAACAAGATGAGAGAATGTGTAGCAACGCCAAACAAATGGATTCTCACACTAAACAAAACCTGAGCATACACACGCAACAGGCGATTCTTTAGAAGACATAGGCATAAAAAAATAGGCTTTACTACATGGTTATTTAAAGGAATATTCTGGGTTCGATACAAGTCTAGCATCAGTGCAAAAACGGCTTCAATACAGTTGAGTTAACAACAAAAGACCCAAAATTGCAAATCTATTATTATAAAATGGATAGTTCTGACTCTAAATTCCGACTGCATAAGTCACATTTGAAGCCACTGTAAAACAGCTGATATAAACACACATTATTGCACTTTAGTTGATTTCTATATTAATGCAGCTTTCTTTGACAACCTAAAAAACAACTTTATACCACGACACTTCTGAATGCTTGATTCTGATCAGTTGACAGACATTGTGAGGTGTTGAATTATTGTAAGTATACGCATGGCTGTGAAGTAGTTCCAGGTCTGTTGACGCATTATGGTTCCATATATCACTTTGCCAAATTATTTCAAAATGCCAAACAGTCTATCATAGTACAACCCCAATTCTGAAAAAGTTGGGACAGTATGAAAAATGCTAATAAAAACAAAAAGGAGTGATTTGTAAATTATATTCACCCTTTTCTATATTGAAAGCACTATAACTAAACATTATGATGTTTTACCTTGTAAATTTTATTGTTTGTTTTTTTTTATGTACAGTAATTTCAAATTAGATGATTGCAACACACTCCAAATAGGTTGGTACAGTTGAGTGTTTACCACTGTGAAACATCACCATTTCTTCTAATAACACTTATTAAGCATTTAGGCACTGAAGACACAAGTTTGTTAAGTTTAAAAAGTTGAATTTTCCCCCATTCATCCATTATGCAGGTCTTCAGCTGCACAATTGTACGGGGTCTTCGTTGCCGTATTGTGCGCTTCATAATGCACCACACATTCTCAGTTGGAGATGGTCAGGACTGCAGACAGGCCAATCTAGCACCTGCACTCTCTGCTTATTTAGCCAGTATGTGCTTTGAAGTTGTCCTGCTGAAAATGCCGGGACGTCCCTGGAAAAGACGGTGCTGGATGGCAGTATATGCTGCTCCAAAATTTTTACATATCTGTCTGCATTAATGGTGTTCTCACAGATGTGTGAGTTACCCATGCCATGGGCACTGACACACCCCTGGCCCATACAGACACTGGCTTTTGGACCTAATGCTGAAAACACCTTGGATGGTCCTTTTCCTCTTTGGCCTGGAGAACACGACGGCTGTGTTTTTCAAAAACTATCTGAAATGTGGGCTCATCGGACCAAAAAACACGGTTCCACTGTTCTACTTTCCATCTAAGATGAGACCGAGCCCAGAGAAGTCGGCAACGCTTCTGGACAGTGTTGATGTATGGCTTCTCCTTTACATAGTAAAGTCTTAACTTGCATCTGTGGATGCAGCGGCGAATGATGTTGACTAACAAAGGTTTACTAAAGTTATTCCAAGCCCATGTTCATGATATCCATTACAGATGAATGATATTTTTTAAGACAGTGATGTCTGAGGGATCAGAGATCACATGCATTCAGAAGTGGTTTTCGTCTTGCCCTTTACGCACCGAGATTTGACCAGATTCCTTGAATCTTTTCAATATTGTGCACTGGAGAGGGTGAAATGCCCAAAATCCTTCCAATTTGTCTTTGGGGAACATTGTTCTCAAAGTGCTGGATTATTTGCTGAAGCATCTGTTGGCAAATTGACAAGTCTTGAACGATCCTTGCTCTTGAAGGACTCGGCTTTTTTTGGAGGCTCCTTATATACAATGACACAATTGCCTCACCTGTTTAACATTTCCTGTTTCACATTGCCTTGTTATTTTAACTCATCAAATTGTTAATAGTCTTAAATTGCCCCTGTTTCAATTTTTTTGGAGCGTGCTGCAATCATCTGATTTGAAATGACTGTACATAAAAGAAAATGTAAAAAAAATGAAATTCACAAGGTTAAACATCATATAATGTTTAGTTGTAGTGCTTTCGATATAGCAAAGGGTGAATACAATTTACAAATCACTCCTTTTTGTTTTTATTAGCATTTTTCATACTGTCCTAACTTTTTTGGAATTGGGGTTGTACAACGACATTGATTAAGCAAATCGGATAAAAAAGCGAGCTTCTAATGTGACACTTTCAAATTAGTACCGTAGGCTTGGGTGACTCTCTTGAATAAGCAACAAAGTCTTGAGCTGTATCGAAGCAAGACGCTGAATCTGTGGCCTAAAAAAAGCAGTTCAGAACACAAGAGCATTTCAGAGATGAAAACCTGAAAATGTCTTGTGAAAAAACCCTCAAAAATATCTTAAATATCTTGTGGGTAGTTATGAAATAAGCAGAATAGTTGACTCCAGAACATTGAAATATTGAAAAATATCGCACGCTTGAGATGTTACGCCTCGGCTTCGCGTCGTGGCCGCATTACCTCCTTGAGGTGTGCATTATTTTTCAATAATCTACCGGTCTGTCATCGATTGTTCCTTACACATTCCACATGATGTTGTGCCTTACAACACCCCTTATTAAAAACAAGGCCTTCCTCGACTTTACTTGTTTGGGACACGCTAATACAGCCTGGTTAACACTGTACAATTCTGGCCATGATTTTGCTGTCTGAGACAAATTTCTATGTAAAAAAATCTTGTCGTAGGGCACAATCGTCAGTGTTTGAACACTTAATCTGACATGTTCACCAACGTCTGATTAATTGCCTTTGCCGATGAATCTTAGACTCCATCGAAGTTCTTGCAGTGTCAGAAATTTTGCGTATCAGTCGTGCAGTTGGACTGCTCCTATGACAACCAGATGATGTAAGACGTTGTCAGTCGGAACAAAGTCTTGTTTACCATGCGCATTGTACAATCTGACATAATGTCGCACAGTGTGCCAATGCTTTTCCCCAAGATCTCACTTGGATCATATCGTACAGTCTGACAAGCAACAATCATAAAGGGCCATATTTAATTTTTCGTCTGATGTCATAAATCCATCCTACATTTCAACACCTCTCCAACCACCTGACTCCATTCTAGTATGCAACGTCCACGTTTTACGATCCAATCAATTTCCCATTGGATAAAATCAAGTCCCGCCTTACATTTATTCTCACTGAATATTCACTTTTTCACATTTCACTCAGTGTTACATCAGATAACAGAAGTAAAATAGGTTGACTTTAAAAGGAATTTATTTATAGTAATGCAATAAATACAGTAGCATATGTCCACAGAACGATTTTTGGCTTCTTCTCTGTATAATCTGTCAGGGCTGTGTAATAATCTCATTAGTCTGTTCTCACTTTACAAAAGACGTCTTTTATCCAGTAGTCAAACAGTTATGGTGCAAAGGGGAATTAGAAAGTCCATGATTGCCGAATATCATTTCAGTTCATTCATCCTTTGTGCTCTCTCTCACCTTTTCTGTGATTTGTGCCTCTGAATAAAAATGTCTTCCTTTTTCCTTTCTTTATTTGTGTTCTTTATCACAGTTGAGTGTGTTTTACGTCTGTGTGTGTGTGTGTGCTGGCTTTGACAGCGGTTCCATTAGTTCCCCTCAGGCAAGACACTGGTGTTTCTGAGCAGGTACCGGCAGGATCTTTCCACGCACACACACACATTCACAACACACATTGTCATGTTCGCTATGTGCTAAATGCCCTCTGGCTCTACCCAGCACACAATATGATCATTGAGCTTCACAATGCCTGTCATTGCTGCTTTAAAGTGTTGGCAGTTGCCTACTTCCAGGGAAGCAGGACTTTCTGTGTGCATGCAGTTAGATGTTCTCAGTCCTGTGTTCACTACTTTTTCCAGGCAAAAAATGAATGTTGTGTATACGCAAGTTTCAATGTTTAGTTTTTTTTTTGTTGTTGTTGTTGTTGTTTGTTTTTGTATTTCAGACATAATTTTTTTTTATGACCATTTTCCCAAACATTTTCCCATCTTCCATTGGAAACAATTAGTCCCGCCCCAAACTAGGGCCATTAGTTGGGCCAAAATATTTTTGCTTGTTGTTGAATTTAGTTTATTGAAACATAATTTTATTGTGTGGAATCAACAACCTTGTCTCATGGATGGCAAAATCGGATGGCGAATGGCGACATGGAGAAATCGGACGAGTTAGCGCGTACAAAAACTTACACCTTTAACTCCCAACGAACAATGTTATTATGATTTTTCCTGAGTTTAACCCCTAACCCAAGCCTAAACATAACCATGATTTTAACAGGAAAATAACTTGTGTACCACAAAAGAAAGAAAACATTGGGGTTTAGAACGAGACGAGGGAAGCATATTACAGGTTATTGACATACATCAGTAATGTATACTGCATAAATCAATATGGAGTAACCGCATTTGTTCACAGACAAAGAGACCACTTGGATATAAGCTTTGGCTGAGTGACAACTTTCTATATTTGCATACTACACAAAAGTATAAAGTGAACATGGTATTTATCATACTGTATATTTAATGACATAACAAATGGAAATTAAAAACAATCAATGTAGAACAAAAATAGCACGAAATTTAAAGGGATAGTTCACCCAAAAGTTTACATTTACTCACCCTCATGCTATCCCAGAAGTGTATGACTTTCTTTCTTCAGCACAACACAAACAAAAATGTTTAGAATAATATTTCAGCTCTGTAGGTCCATACAATGCAAGTGAGTGGGTGCCAAATTGTTTATGCTTTAAAAAGCACATAAATGCATCATTAAAATAATCCAGTGTTTTAATCCATATTTTCAGAAGTAATATGACTGGTGAAATTCTTCTCCCTGCCCAGAAGGGGGTGATATGCATGAAGAATATGAATCATCAAAAACACAAGAAGAAGAATGTGAAAGTGATCTGTTTCTCACCCACACCTCACATCATATCACTTCTGAAGATATTGATTAAACCACTGGAGTCATATGGATTAATTTTATGCTGACTTGTGTCATTTTTTTCAGCTTCAAAATTTTGGCACGCATTCACTTGTATTGTATGGACTAAAAGAGCTGAAAAATTCTTCCTAAAATCTTAATTTGTGTTCAGCAGGTGAAAGAAAGTCATACACATCTGGGATGGCAAAAGGGTGAGTAAATGATGAGAGAATTTTCATTTTTGGGTGAACTATCCCTTTAAATAAATTGAATTATCATAGGAAACACACATGGGTTATAAAGGACCCACATTTGCATGGGGTAGTAATGCAAATTATCTTCGAATTAAAAATTTATATATATTAAAAAACTTTTAAAACATCAGTTCACATAATAGACGGCACCTAAATTGAGGAATACCTTTAGTGTCAGATCAAAAGACCACTTCATGTAAACATTATATCTTAAAAACTAGATGCTAGTTTATTTTTGACCCACATATGCATTCTAGGGTTAAAATAAAGTGTTGGATAGGAGGCAGGCTAAAATGTGATGCCTGTATTATATCTAACTGAAATTATATATATATATATATATATATATATATATATATATATATATATATATATATATATTATACACTACTGTCTGTCCATATGTGTGCCTGCTATTACCTGTTGTGATGCAGTAAATGTTTGTTTGTTTGTTTCTTTCTTTCTTTCTTTTTGTTGTTTTGAATTTTGTATATGTGTATGGTGTGTTTAGTCCCTATGAGAAATGATTACCCCTGACTGATGGAGACAGAGAAATCTCTGAAGTGATTGACATTGGTGCTGAGGGATGCATGTGGCTCCTGCGGCTTGGAGGGGGCGACGCTGGGCGTTAATAGAAGCAGCAGTGGCTGTGGCCGTATTGATTGTTCAGGCCACTAGTTTATTGTTCTAAGGAGTGACTAACAACAACCTGCTGGGTTGAGGCTCCTCTTGGCACAACCGCTCCAGCCACTCGGGCCAGGAGAGGGCTGTGTTTAATTGTTTGCCGTGTTGGTTGGGCCGTAGCAGGAAGTCTGCAGGGAGATGGGCAGATGCAGCCTCTGACCTCTCTCTCTCCACCATGTGAAGCACTGATTGAGAAGAGAACCTATCAGTGGTGCTCCGTCCCCTCTGCTCTCCAATTAACAGACACAAACCTAGGTTTTGTCCTCACGGAAGCGTTAGGAGCTAGAAGACAATGGACAAGTAATAGATGATCACGATTTCCACCTGCAAAGATCAGGGAGATTCATGTTTGGAGTGTTTGTATCTAATACAGGCTACAGAATTTCAGAATTTTTCTGAAATATTTATTTAGACTTGTCCCTCCTTTTCTTAAAAAAAGCTAAAATCTGGGTTATAGTGATGCACTTACAATGGAAATCAATGGGGCCAATCCTTAAACGTTAAAATACTCAAAAAGTTTCAAAAGTATAGCAAAAAGACTTAAACAAAATGCATCTTTACTACAGTTGGGGAATTTAACGCATTCATTTCTGCGATTTTTGTTGTTGTTGTTGTTGTTGTTTAACACGTAAAAAAAAACAAAAAACAACGCAATTAACGCAGTGTCAGTGTTTGTTTTTTTGTTACATCCTGAGACTTGTCACATTGGGAAATAGGTGTCTCGAGTTTTACCTGGCAGGTTACTAAGCCACAGGCTCCATATGTTTAAGAATATGGTGGGGGCCAGGTTAGGGCATCTGCTGTCTGACAGGAACAAACCCAGGCACCGTTGTACAATGGGCGAAAATTCACAAATGTTTTTTCCCACTTTCTGTAGCTAAAACTGGCATATATAAATTTTCAGAAGGTGCACGCTTGACTTGACTGAACATCCTAGCACAGGAACTGACTGTGTGAAGCAGTGCACGCTTGTTCGCTAGTTCGTTATGCGCGACGCATGTCCCAGGCATAATAAACACGGGAGCGGATTAACTATACGGAGAATGGAGACTTCACGCGCAAACGGTGAAACATGCGTGCGAGAGATATAGGCAAGCTGCTGTCTCGCTTCACATCACCTGAAAAGCTCACTCACTTTCATCTGAATCAGTGCCAAAAGCAAAACTGCCCAAGTGAGACACTGCGTGTGCACGATAGTGACTGAAAAGGACCTGGACATTCAGTAAGCGGCAGGCAGGTATACTTGTAGAGACTGAACGGTGTGGGTGAGAAACAGATCAATATTTAGGTACTCTTTTTGCTTGAAATTCTTCTCCCTACCCAGTAGGAGGGGATATGCATGAAGAATGTGAATCATCAAAAATGCACGAAGTAGAATGTGAAAGTGATCTGTTTCTCACCTACACCTATCATATCGCTTCTGAAGATATTGATTTAACCACTGGAGTCATATGCATTACTTTTATGCTGACTTTTGGACCTTCAATATTTTGGCACACATTCACTTGCATTGTATGGACCAAAAGAGCTGATAAATTCTTCCTAAAATCTTCATTTGTGTTCAGCAGATGAAAGAAAGTCTGAGCTGAGATATTTTTCTGTTTTACTTCAAATATGTTCTGGTGAAGACAGAAAGTCATACACACCTGGGATATCATGAGGGTGAGTAAATTATGAGAGAATTTTAAGTTTTGGGTGAACTATCACTTTAACTTGTATTGAACCTAGAATATTCCAGTAAGAATTATTTTCTTGTTGCTCTCTTGAATTCAGTTTATTGTGAAATATTTTTTCTAGTTTTAAACATAAACCTCAATAAATTCTGTTAGATTAATATCCATGTTTTTTTTTTTTTTTTTATTTGCAATTTTTTTGGGGGGAGGGGGGGTGTTCTCCCCTTTTCTCCCCAATTTGGAATGCCCAATCCCCAATGTGCTCTAGGTCCTCGTGGTGGCATAGTGACTAGCCTTAATCTGGGCAGCGGAGGACGAATCTCAGTTGCCTCCGCGTCTGAGACCGTCAGTCCACGCATTTTATCACGTGGCTTGTTGAGCGCGTTACCGCGGAGACATAGCACGTGTGGAGGCTTCACGCCATCCACCGCGGCATCCATGCACATCTCACCACGCGCCCCACCGAGAGCAAGAACCACATTATAGCGACCACGAGGAGGTTAACCCAACGTGACTCTACCCACCCTAGCAACTGGGCCAGTTGGTTGCTTAGGAAGCTTGACTGGATTCACTCAGCACACCCTGGACTTTGGCCCCTTTTCTTGTGTTTTTTCTAAATGATTGTCACTGCCATATTCTTTGAGTTTTGCAAATCTCTGCACTTTTCTTACAGGGATTGTTGTGCTATAAATTAAACTTCTGTTGTCAGTTGCTTTCCCTTTCTTTCTTACATGGAACACTAAAGAAGATAAAAATTAGGCAGAATGTTAGAGACTAACAGCCTCAGTCACCATTCAATTTCATTACATGGAAAAAAGCAGCATCAACATTCCTCTTGTGTTCCACAGACAGAAGGTCATATAGGTTTGGAAGTACATGAGGGTGAGGAAATGGTGACAAAATGTTCCTTTTTGTGTGAACTAACACATTAAGCAATTTCACAGGCACATAGTATACTGAGAATCAATTCTGAAACTAAAGAAAATCACATTGGTTATCCCATCATGCATATAATGCAAATGCAAAAGCAAACGGGCAACAGACTCACAAAATTCTATTTCGCAAATGTCATTTGCTTACCGCAGTCCTGTAATACATAAGACAAATCACGTTGGAATTGATCGTCTCACTAGTTTCGTGCAAACGCAGTTGGAGGAGTTCATTTCAAGTGACATTTCCACAGAGAATGTATCGTGTGAAGCCAAAAACTACCTAATGGGGACCGTCGGTGCAATTCCTTCTCCAGTGCTCAATCGCACAACTAAAAGTAGATATCCAAGCATCTTCAAATGAACAAACACAATTTGGCAAATAGTACAAAATTAAATTTAGCATAGTTTGCTTTTCAGATCTAGTCGTTGGGCTCCCCAGAGGTTCCTTCCCAGGGCCCGCTGTAGGGCCGCCGAGTTGGGCTCAATCCTCACAAACATTATCCGTGAGCGAGTGAACGCTATTTGGGAGCTGGTAAAGCGCTCGGTGAGAGAAATGGACTCGGAATAGAACAGGCCGGCAAATTCCATTTCACATCTGAAGTGGCAGAGAGCTGCCGAGATATCATTTGGTTTGGAGTGAGTAAACACTGAGAACTCCATCGCTCACGATGACTTATGTGTGCATGTGTGTGTGTGTGTGTGTGTGGGAGAGAAATAGAGTCTAAAAAACATCAGGAAGCACTTGAGCTGTGTTTGGAAACTCAACGTGGCATAAAACAACGTGTTGTTGGCTCATATAGATCTTTCACCCTCCCTCAAACTATGTACCCTGTATGAATATCTGTATGACTTGTGTTGCATAAATTTTTTTTTTTTTTTTTTTTTTTTTTTTTTACATTGTTTGCAAGGCAGCACTGTGAATCTGGATAAAAAATATATATATTTTATTTTATTTTATTTTATTTTATTTTAAATTGTTTGCAAGGCAGCACTGTGAATCTCTATAAAAAATCTATTTTTCTTTTTTCAATATAAGTTAAGCTCAATCGACAGCATTTGCGGCGTAATGTTGATTACCACAAAAATACATTTCTGCTCGTCGCTCCTTTTCTTTAACAAAAGCAAAAATGGAGGTTACAATGAGGCACTTACAATGGAAGTCCAATTTCTTGAAGGTTTAAAGGCAGAAATGTGAAGCTTATAATTTTATAAAAGCACTTACATTAATTCTTCTGTTAAAATTTGTGTATTATTTGAGCTGTAAAGTTGTTTAAATCGTAATTTTTACAGCCATTTTAGGGTTTGGAGATTTGCTGACATTACATCGTCATGGCAACAAAGTTATAAAATTGGCTAAAACTTTACACAGAGAAGGTTAGTAAGCAATTTTATCACACTAAAATCATATTTGCACGCATATTGTTTATGTCTTGTGGCTATACTTTTGAAAAAGTGAGTATTTTACTGTTTAAAAAATTGTACATTTGTAAGTGTCTCTCACTGTAACCCAGATTTTTGCTTTTTTTTTTTTAAGAAAGGAGGAGCAATTAAAAATTAATTTTTGTGGTAATCAGTATTATGCCACAAATGCTGTCGATTGAGCTTAACTTTTTTTGAACCCGGAATATTCCTTTAAGGATGTTTAGATATTTTTACTGACAAAAAAAACAAAATAAAATACTAATTAAGATTTTATTTTTTCAGTGATATTCCTCAAAATCAAAAATCACCAATCCTCAAGCTGAATTTATACAGTGGAAGAAGCCAAACTTTTTTGAACGCTCTAGGCAAACAAAACCTTTGTTTAAACTACGTGCAATGTTGTTTTAAAATTATTTAATTGAGGAAACTAAATAAACAAAGAATGCCATGTCCAAACCACACCAATGATTAGTTTTAACTAGTCATCAATTCCCCTAGAAGTCAATTCGGTTGATAAATGTTCATAAGAAGCAAAATTGCATAAGATATACTGTATATAATTGCATAAGATTAGACTTTTTGAATATGTTTTCTTGAATTAGATTTATTTTTCTCATCCTATTAGCATTTTGTCTGGTTTTAAGTTTAAACATCACTAATTTCTGTTAGATTAGTATTAATTTGGTGCTTTGTTGTCTTTAATGTGCATCTTTTTGCATGCAATTATGTAATTTCCTTGGTGTTTTATTTCGAAATAATTGTCCTTGCCATATTATTTGCTTGTTTTGCACATTTCTGCACTTTTCTTAAAAGTCATCTACTCCCCCTTTTTATCTACAGAACCAAATCTAATACCTAAACTTATCTCAGACTTTAACACCCTCAGAAAACACTGAGTCCCTTCAGTAAATGCAAATCTAGTTTTCTTTATTTTTCATAATATGCGGATACTTTAAAAAGATGATTTGTAAGCCGCACACACACACACACACTTCCAAATCCTTCTCTCGGCCGTACAGATCTATAATGCAAAATATCAGCAGGAGACTTGCCTACTTTGTTATTTTGACATTGAAAACATGCGTTTTCCATCAGCTCCCCCTCAGCGCTCGAGTCAATATATTGAGCAAGTGTACATATGTGTAATAGAGGTATTAGATGAAGGTGCTTTAGGTGAGATATATAGCCTCTATTTATAGCAGTTTATTTAAATTAATATTTACACTGATCAATGGTTTTGTAAGTGTTTGCTCAAAAGAGCCAGAGCAGGAGGTACAAAAGTGTGAAGAATACATTTAGTTCCTCAGGTAATGTGGATTTGAAGCTTAGTTTAGTAACTGTGTTTATCATGGAGTGTGATGGAGAACTGAAAGGGGATATGAACATTTACACGTTTTGTGACTGATTACAAATTAAAAATATATTTAAAAAAACAACAGATCATCTCTCTTTATATATATATATATATATATATATATATATATATATATATATATATATAAATTGCTGTTGCTGTTTTTTACAACAGCAAAAGAGCACAAGAGGCTGTGTGATACTATGATTTTACCACGGTTAAATGTGTTCACTCGAAGCTTTATGTGACCTTTTGCATTTATAAAACGGCAGCACCAATATCCAATAAACAGTCAAATATAATCAATAATTAATGATAAACCAACATATTTCTTTTTTACATACAAAGCATGTTTTGTTAATGTTCACATTATGGAATGATGTTTATGTTCAATAACTCTTTTTCTACTTTATGAAGACATTTGGCTGTCTCTTTCTATTTCTCTTTACATTTATAAGGTTGGAGAGGCATCACTCAGTTGTTTCAGATTAAATCTTCCTGCTCTGTTTAGAGGGAATCGGAGGTAAACTTTCACATCACTCAGCCAGTATAAAATGTCTCTATTGGCATATGCTAATGGCCCTAATTGAAGCACCAGTGACTGATCTTCATGCTGGGAATAAAGTTATTAAATTAGACACAGAAACTGAATGACAGATTAGCTTAGTGATACTTACAGACATTCAGTTTTGGGGAGTAACTAACCAATAAAAGTTGTGATGCTATTCACTTTTTTAGTAGTGTAACAGTAGTTCAGCTGTTTTATCAATAGAGCTGCTTTTGCAGCAGCAAGCTAGTACTGAAAAAAAGTTAACTTAAATGTGCTTCATGTGGTGAGTAAAAATATTATTTAATATGTCTGTCTCTGATATACAGTATACCTGATTACAGTAGGGAATAGTTCACTCTCATGCCATCCCAGATGTGCATGACTTTCTTTCTTCTGCAGAAAACAAATTAAAATTCTAGAAGAATATTTCAGCTCTGTAGATCCTCACAATGCAAGTGAATGGGTGCCAAAATGTTGACGCTCTAAAAATCACATAAAAGCAGCATAATCACAATCCATACAACTCCTGTGTTTTAATCCATGTCTTCAGAAGTTATATGATAGGTGTGGGTAAAAAACATATCAATATTGAAGTCAATTTTTGCTAGAAATTTTTCTCCCTGCGAATCTCCATGTGAATCACCAAAAACACAAGAAGAAGAATGTGAAAGCGAAAGTTAAAGTGGAGATTGACTGACCGGGGAGGAGAATTTATAGTAAAAAAGGACTTAAATATTGAACTGTTTCTCACCCACACATATCGAATAATTTTTGGAGACATTGATTTAATCACTGGAGTCTTATGGATTACTTTAATGCTGACTTGTGTGATTTTTAGAGCTTCAAAATTTTGGCACCCATTTACTTGCATTGTATGGACCAAAAGAGCTGAGAAATTCTTCTAAAAATCTTAATTTGTGTTCTGCAGGAGAAAGCAAGTCACACATCTGGGATGGCATGAGGGTGAGTAAATGATGAGAGAATTTTCATTTTTGGGTGAGCTATTCCTTTAAGGTAACAATTACAGGTTACCATTTTTTTTTACAATGTACTTTTTCCAACAAATATCAGTGAAGCGTGACAAAACAGTAATCAAACACGCTCTCCTAAAATATCCCCTCTTTTATAGGTAGTGCGAAAGGCTGATTCAATTCAGTGAATCAGTTCATTTGAACAGGTCGTGTGAATGAACACATCACGTCACAAAAGCAAAATATTTAGTTAAATGCTGCTGTTCAGCACTGTTTTCAACTCAGTTATGTAAATTACAGTGTTCCTTGTTGTATTTGTTCTTTTAGTGTACATTTATTTGTTCAAGTTTAATGCTGTCACCCTAATTGATTTTTTGTGGCAGATAGATAACACTAGGCCCTATTTTAAGAGTGCTATGCAAAGTCAATGGGTGTGTCCATTAAGTTTTGATATTTTCATGCAAGCATGCGCTAAGTCTAGGTGCAAGTGGGTTGCCGAAAGTGCGTGTGCAAAGCACTAATGGGTTCTTTTGTTATTGTACCTTCTGCCTTCTGTTATATATTCCATTCCATGTCAAGCAACGTTAATATAAATGAAGACAGCCTATTCATAAGAATTTGGTATTGTAAATGGGCTGTATGCACTGTTTGAATTGAACGGGGGTTTGGGGGGTCCCGGACCCCCCATAAGAGTTTAGGGAAGTCTAAAGGAACTTACAGACGGTGACTGAGTGACACTGACAGAGTGAGTACTGATTACCTCTCAATCATGGCAAGATATAATTCTTTTTTGACATATGATTGTTTGTACTTCTCAATTGCAAACATTAAATCATGGGTTTTTTATTTTTATTTATTTTTTTTAAACCAAACCTTCGCTAGAGGTTCATTTATATTAATATGTTAGCTCACGATCAAACCGTTATTATCTTTGTCCTTTTGTTATGCTGTGCCTGTGACGAGCGGCCCTCCCTCGATATCTTTAAATACGCAATCCATGCTGATAAACGATAGCGATGACAGAAAAAAATAAAACAAATCAATCAAACAAAAAATAGGTACTGTTTGAGGGCTACATCTAACTTATAGCTCTTCTGTACACTATGCTTCTCAGCCACAGTGACTACAATTTAAATAAATAAAAAAATTGTCTATTATTGACTCTAACATCTTATTCTTGCATTACTACTTGAAATGGAAAGGGAGCCCCCCCAAGAGCTCAGACTCAATTCAAACACTGGCTGTATGCATTGCATTAGAATAATAGAAAAATGGACAATTTCCGTCTTACATTCTTTTGTGCAATAACTACGTCCTTGTTGTATGGACTCTACTGTTTTGTCTTCCAT